>NW_027310886.1:17500-27500 GCF_047496795.1 Chiloscyllium punctatum | reverse complement strand
CTCTCTCTCCCCACCTGACCGTGTGTCTCGCTCTCCCTCCCCACCTGACCGTGTGTCTCTCTCTCTCTCTCTCCCCACCTGACCGTGTCTCTCTCTCTCTCTCTCTCTCCCTCCCCACCTGACCGTGTGTCTCTCTCTCTCTCTCCCTCCCCACCTGACCGTGTGTCTCTCTCTCTCCCTACCTGACCGTGTGTGTGTCTCTCTCTCTCTCCCTCCCCACCTGACCGTGTGTCTCTCTCTCTCTCTCCCTCCCCACCTGACCGTGTGTCTCTCTCTCTCTCTCTCTCCCTCCCCACCTGACCGTGTGTCTCTCTCTCTCTCTCTCTCTCTCCCCACCTGACCGTGTCTCTCTCTCTCTCTCTCTCTCTCTCCCCACCTGACCGTGTCTCTCTCTCTCTCTCTCCTCCCCACCTGACCGTGTGTCTCTCTCTCTCCCTCCCCACCTGACCGTGTGTCTCTCTCTCTCTCTCTCTCTCCCTCCCCACCTGACCGTGTGTCTCTCTCTCTCTCGCCCTCCCCACCTGACCGTATGTCTCTCTCCCTCCCTCCCCACCTGACCGTGTGTCTCTCTCTCTCTCTCTCTCCCCACCTGACCGTGTGTCTCTCTCTCTCCCTCCCCACCTGACCGTGTGTCTCTCTCTCTCTCCCTCCCCACCTGACCGTGTGTCTATCTCTCTCCCTCCCCACCTGACCGTGTGTCTCTCTCTCTCTCCCTCTCTCCCCACCTGACCGTGTGTCTCTCTCTCTCTCTCTCCCTCCCCACCTCACCGTGTCTCTCTCTCTCTCTCTCTCCCTCCCCACCTGACCGTGTGTCTCTCTCTCTCTCCCTCCCCACCTGACCGTGTGTCTCTCTCTCTCTCCCTCCCCACCTGACCGTGTGTCTCTCTCTCTCCCTCCCCACCTGACCGTGTGTCTCTCTCTCTCTCTCTCCCCACCTGACCGTGTGTCTCTCTCTCTCTCTCTCCCTCCCCACCTGACCGTGTGTCTCTCTCTCTCCCTCCCCACCTGACCGTGTGTCTCTCTCTCTCCCTCCCCACCTGACCGTGTCTCTCTCTCTCTCTCTCTCCCTCCCCACCTGACCATGTGTCTCTCTCTCTCTCTCTCTCTCTCCCCACCTGACCGTGTGTCTCTCTCTCTCTCTCTCTCCCTCCCCACCTGACCGTGTGTGTCTCTCTCTCTCTCCCCACCTGACCGTGTCTCTCTCTCTCTCTCTCCCTCCCTCCCCACCTGACCGTGTGTCTCTCTCTCTCCCTCCCCACCTGACCGTGTGTGTCTCTCTCTCTCTCCCCACCTGACCGTGTCTCTCTCCCCACCTGACCGTGTGTCTCTCTCTCTCTCTCCCCACCTGACCGTGTGTCTCTCTCTCTCTCCCTCCCCACCTGACCGTGTGTCTCTCTCTCTCTCTCTCTCCCCACCTGACCGTGTGTCTCTCTCTCTCTCGCCCTCCCCACCTGACCGTATGTCTCTCTCCCTCCCTCCCCACCTGACCGTGTGTCTCTCTCTCTCTCTCTCTCCCCACCTGACCGTGTGTCTCTCTCTCTCCCTCCCCACCTGACCGTGTGTCTCTCTCTCTCTCCCTCCCCACCTGACCGTGTGTCTCTCTCTCTCCCTCCCCACCTGACCGTGTGTCTCTCTCTCTCTCTCTCCCCACCTGACCGTGTGTCTCTCTCTCTCTCTCTCCCTCCCCACCTGACCGTGTGTCTCTCTCTCTCTCTCTCTCTCCCCACCTGACCGTGTGTCTCTCTCTCTCTCTCTCCCTCCCCACCTGACCGTGTGTCTCTCTCTCTCTCTCTCCCCACCTGACCGTGTGTCTCTCTCTCTCTCTCTCTCTCCCCACCTGACCGTGTGTCTCTCTCTCTCTCTCCCTCCCCACCTGACCGTGTGTCTCTCTCTCTCTCTCCCCACCTGACCGTGTGTCTCTCTCTCTCTCTCTCCCTCCCCACCTGACCGTGTGTCTCTCTCTCTCTCCCCACCTGACCGTGTGTCTCTCTCTCTCTCCCTCCCCACCTGACCGTGTCTCTCTCTCTCTCTCTCCCTCCCCACCTGACCGTGTGTCTCTCTCTCTCCCTCCCCACCTGACCGTGTGTCTCTCTCTCTCCCTCCCCACCTGACCGTGTGTCTCTCTCTCTCTCCCTCCCCACCTGACCGTGTGTCTCTCTCTCTCCCTCCCCACCTGACCGTGTGTCTCTCTCTCTCTCCCTCCCCACCTGACCATGTGTCTCTCTCTCTCTCTCCCTCCCCACCTGACCGTGTGTCTCTCTCTCTCTCCCCACCTGACCGTGTGTCTCTCTCTCTCCCTCCCCACCTGACCGTGTGTCTCTCTCTCTCTCTCTCTCCCCACCTGACCGTGTGTCTCTCTCTCTCCCTCCCCACCTGACCGTGTGTCTCTCTCTCTCTCTCTCTCCCCACCTGACCGTGTGTCTCTCTCTCTCTCTCTCTCCCCACCTGACCGTGTGTCTCTCTCTCCCTCCCCACCTGACCGTGTCTCTCTCTCTCTCTCCCCACCTGACCGTGTGTCTCTCTCTCTCCCTCCCCACCTGACCGTGTGTCTCTCTCTCTCCCTCCCCACCTGACCGTGTGTCTCTCTCTCTCTCTCTCTCCCCACCTGACCGTGTGTCTCTCTCTCTCCCTCCCCACCTGACCGTGTCTCTCTCTCTCTCTCTCTCTCCCCACCTGACCGTGTGTCTCTCTCTCTCTCTCCCCACCTGACCGTGTCTCTCTCTCTCTCTCTCCCTCCCCACCTGACCGTGTGTCTCTCTCTCTCTCTCCCCACCTGACCGTGTGTCTCTCTCTCTCTCTCCCTCCCTCCCCACCTGACCGTGTGTCTCTCTCTCTCTCTCCCTCCCCACCTGACCGTGTGTCTCTCTCTCTCTCTCTCTCCCCACCTGACCGTGTGTCTCTCTCTCTCCCTCCCCACCTGACCGTGTGTCTCTCTCTCTCCCTCCCCACCTGACCGTGTGTCTCTCTCTCTCTCTCTCTCCCTCCCCACCTGACCGTGTGTCTCTCTCTCTCCCCTCCCCACCTGACCGTGTCTCTCTCTCTCTCTCTCTCTCTCTCCCCACCTGACCGTGTCTCTCTCTCTCTCTCCCCACCTGACCGTGTCTCTCTCTCTCTCTCTCTCCCCACCTGACCGTGTGTCTCTCTCTCTCTCTCCCCACCTGACCGTATGTCTCTCTCCCTCCCTCCCCACCTGACCGTGTGTCTCTCTCTCTCTCTCTCTCCCCACCTGACCGTGTGTCTCTCTCTCTCCCTCCCCACCTGACCGTGTGTCTCTCTCTCTCTCTCCCTCCCCACCTGACCGTGTGTCTATCTCTCTCCCTCCCCACCTGACCGTGTGTCTCTCTCTGTCTCCCTCTCTCCCCACCTGACCGTGTGTCTCTCTCTCTCTCTCCCTCCCCACCTCACCGTGTCTCTCTCTCTCTCTCCCTCCCCACCTGACCGTGTGTCTCTCTCTCTCTCTCTCTCCCCACCTGACCGTGTGTCTCTCTCTCTCTCTCTCCCTCCCCACCTGACCGTGTGTCTCTCTCTCTCTCCCTCCCCACCTGACCGTGTGTCTCTCTCTCTCTCTCTCTCCCTCCCCACCTGACCGTGTGTCTCTCTCTCTCTCCCTCCCCATCTGACCGTGTGTCTCTCTCTCTCTCCCTCCCCACCTGACCGTGTGTCTCTCTCTCTCTCCCTCCCCACCTGACCGTGTGTCTCTCTCTCTCTCCCGCCCCACCTGACCGTGTGTCTCTCTCTCTCTCTCTCCCCACCTGACCGTGTGTCTCTCTCTCTCTCTCCCCACCTGACCGTGTGTCTCTCTCTCTCTCCCCACCTGACCGTGTGTCTCTCTCTCTCCCTCCCCACCTGACCGTGTGTCTCTCTCTCTCCCCACCTGACCGTGTGTCTCTCTCTCTCTCTCTCTCCCCACCTGACCGTGTCTCTCTCTCTCTCTCTCTCCCCACCTGACCGTGTGTCTCTCTCTCTCTCTCCCTCCCCACCTGACCGTGAGTCTCTCTCTCTCTCTCCCCACCTGACCGTGTGTCTCTCTCTCTCCCCACCTGACCGTGTGTCTCGCTCTCCCTCCCCACCTGACCGTGTGTCTCTCTCTCTCTCTCTCCCCACCTGACCGTGTCTCTCTCTCTCTCTCTCTCTCCCTCCCCACCTGACCGTGTGTCTCTCTCTCTCTCTCCCTCCCCACCTGACCGTGTGTCTCTCTCTCTCCCTACCTGACCGTGTGTGCGTCTCTCTCTCTCTCCCTCCCCACCTGACCGTGTGTCTCTCTCTCTCTCTCCCTCCCCACCTGACCGTGTGTCTCTCTCTCTCTCTCTCTCCCTCCCCACCTGACCGTGTGTCTCTCTCTCTCTCTCTCTCTCTCTCCCCACCTGACCGTGTCTCTCTCTCTCTCTCTCCCCACCTGACCGTGTGTCTCTCTCTCTCCCTCCCCACCTGACCGTGTGTCTCTCTCTCTCTCTCTCTCTCCCTCCCCACCTGACCGTGTGTCTCTCTCTCTCTCGCCCTCCCCACCTGACCGTATGTCTCTCTCCCTCCCTCCCCACCTGACCGTGTGTCTCTCTCTCTCTCTCTCTCCCCACCTGACCGTGTGTCTCTCTCTCTCCCTCCCCACCTGACCGTGTGTCTCTCTCTCTCTCCCTCCCCACCTGACCGTGTGTCTATCTCTCTCCCTCCCCACCTGACCGTGTGTCTCTCTCTCTCTCCCTCTCTCCCCACCTGACCGTGTGTCTCTCTCTCTCTCTCTCCCTCCCCACCTCACCGTGTCTCTCTCTCTCTCTCTCTCCCTCCCCACCTGACCGTGTGTGTCTCTCTCTCTCCCTCCCCACCTGACCGTGTGTCTCTCTCTCTCTCCCTCCCCACCTGACCGTGTGTCTCTCTCTCTCCCTCCCCACCTGACCGTGTGTCTCTCTCTCTCTCTCTCCCCACCTGACCGTGTGTCTCTCTCTCTCTCTCTCCCTCCCCACCTGACCGTGTGTCTCTCTCTCTCCCTCCCCACCTGACCGTGTCTCTCTCTCTCTCTCTCTCCCTCCCCACCTGACCATGTGTCTCTCTCTCTCTCTCCTCTCTCTCTCCCCACCTGACCGTGTGTCTCTCTCTCTCTCTCTCTCCCTCCCCACCTGACCGTGTGTGTCTCTCTCTCTCTCCCCACCTGACCGTGTCTCTCTCTCTCTCTCTCCCTCCCTCCCCACCTGACCGTGTGTCTCTCTCTCTCCCTCCCCACCTGACCGTGTGTGTCTCTCTCTCTCTCCCCACCTGACCGTGTCTCTCTCCCCACCTGACCGTGTGTCTCTCTCTCTCTCTCCCCACCTGACCGTGTGTCTCTCTCTCTCCCTCCCCACCTGACCGTGTGTCCTCTCTCTCTCTCTCTCTCCCCACCTGACCGTGTGTCTCTCTCTCTCTCGCCCTCCCCACCTGACCGTATGTCTCTCTCCTCCCTCCCCACCTGACCGTGTGTCTCTCTCTCTCTCTCTCTCCCCACCTGACCGTGTGTCTCTCTCTCTCCCTCCCCACCTGACCGTGTGTGTCTCTCTCTCTCTCCCTCCCCACCTGACCGTGTGTCTCTCTCTCTCTCTCTCTCCCTCCCCACCTGACCGTGTGTCTCTCTCTCTCTCCCTCCCCATCTGACCGTGTGTCTCTCTCTCTCTCCCTCCCCACCTGACCGTGTGTCTCTCTCTCTCTCCCTCCCCACCTGACCGTGTGTGTCTCTCTCTCTCCCTCCCCACCTGACCGTGTGTCTCTCTCTCTCTCTCTCCCCACCTGACCGTGTGTCTCTCTCTCTCTCTCCCCACCTGACCGTGTGTCTCTCTCTCTCTCCCCACCTGACCGTGTGTCTCTCTCTCTCCCTCCCCACCTGACCGTGTGTCTCTCTCTCTCTCCCTCCCCACCTGACCGTGTGTCTCTCTCTCTCCCCACCTGACCGTGTGTGTCTCTCTCTCTCCCCACCTGACCGTGTCTCTCTCTCTCTCTCTCTCCCCACCTGACCGTGTGTCTCTCTCTCTCTCTCCCTCCCCACCTGACCGTGAGTCTCTCTCTCTCTCTCCCCACCTGACCGTGTGTCTCTCTCTCTCCCCACCTGACCGTGTGTCTCGCTCTCCCTCCCCACCTGACCGTGTGTCTCTCTCTCTCTCTCTCCCCACCTGACCGTGTCTCTCTCTCTCTCTCTCTCTCCCTCCCCACCTGACCGTGTGTCTCTCTCTCTCTCTCCCTCCCCACCTGACCGTGTGTCTCTCTCTCTCCCTCTCTCCCTACCTGACCGTGTGTGTCTCTCTCTCTCTCTCCCTCCCCACCTGACCGTGTGTCTCTCTCTCTCTCTCCCTCCCCACCTGACCGTGTGTCTCTCTCTCTCTCTCTCTCCCTCCCCACCTGACCGTGTGTCTCTCTCTCTCCCTCCCCACCTGACCGTGTGTCTCTCTCTCTCCCTCCCCACCTGACCGTGTGTTTCTCTCTCTCTCTCTCCCCACCTGACCGTGTGTCTCTCTCTCTCTCTCTCCCTCCCCACCTGACCGTGTGTCTCTCTCTCTCCCTCCCCACCTGACCATGTGTCTCTCTCTCTCTCTCTCTCTCTCCCCACCTGACCGTGTGTCTCTCTCTCTCTCTCTCTCCCTCCCCACCTGACCGTGTGTGTCTCTCTCTCTCTCCCCACCTGACCGTGTCTCTCTCTCTCTCTCTCCCTCCCTCCCCACCTGACCGTGTGTCTCTCTCTCTCCCTCCCCACCTGACCGTGTGTCTCTCTCTCTCTCTCCCCACCTGACCGTGTCTCTCTCCCACCTGACCGTGTGTCTCTCTCTCTCTCCCTCCCCATCTGACCGTGTGTCTCTCTCTCTCTCCCTCCCCACCTGACCGTGTGTCTCTCTCTCACTCTCTCTCCCTCCCCACCTGACCGTGTGTGTCTCTCTCTCTCTCCCCACCTGACCGTGTCTCTCTCTCTCTCTCTCCCTCCCTCCCCACCTGACCGTGTGTCTCTCTCTCTCTCTCTCTCTCCCCACCTGACCGTGTGTCTCTCTCTCTCTCCCTCCCCATCTGACCGTGTGTCTCTCTCTCTCTCTCTCCCCACCTGACCGTGTGTCTCTCTCTCTCTCTCCCCACCTGACCGTGTGTCTCTCTCTCTCCCTCCCCACCTGACCGTGTGTCTCTCTCTCTCCCCACCTGACCGTGTGTCTCTCTCTCCCTCCCCACCTGACCGTGTGTCTCTCTCTCTCCCCACCTGACCGTGTGTCTCTCTCTCTCTCTCTCCCCACCTGACCGTGTCTCTCTCTCTCTCTCTCTCTCCCTCCCCACCTGACCGTGTGTCTCTGTCTCTCTCTCTCCCTCCCCACCTGACCGTGTGTCTCTCTCTCTCCCCACCTGACCGTGTGTCTCTCTCTCTCCCTCCCCACCTGACCGTGTGTGTCTCTCTCTCTCTCTCCCTCCCCACCTGACCGTGTGTCTCTCTCTCTCCCTCCCCACCTGACCGTGTGTCTCTCTCTCTCCCCTCCCCACCTGACCGTGTGTCTCTCTCTCTCTCTCTCCCCACCTGACCGTGTGTCTCTCTCTCTCTCTCTCCCTCCCCACCTGACCGTGTGTCTCTCTCTCTCCCTCCCCACCTGACCGTGTCTCTCTCTCTCTCTCTCTCCCTCCCCACCTGACCATGTGTCTCTCTCTCTCTCTCTCCCCACCTCACCGTGTGTCTCTCTCTCTCTCTCTCTCCCTCCCCACCTGACCGTGTGTCCTCTCTCTCTCCCTCCCCACCTGACCGTGTGTCTCTCTCTCTCCCTCCCCACCTGACCGTGTGTGTCCTCTCTCTCTCTCCCTCCCCACCTGACCGTGTGTCTCTCTCTCTCTCTCTCTCCCTCCCCACCTGACCCGTGTGTCTCTCTCTCTCTCCCTCCCCATCTGACCGTGTGTCTCTCTCTCTCTCCCTCCCCACCTGACCGTGTGTCTCTCTCTCTCTCCCCTCCCCACCTGACCGTGTGTCCTCTCTCTCTCTCCCTCCCCACCTGACCGTGTGTCTCTCTCTCTCTCTCTCCCCACCTGACCGTGTGTCTCTCTCTCTCTCTCCCCACCTGACCGTGTGTCTCTCTCTCTCTCCCCACCTGACCGTGTGTCTCTCTCTCTCCCTCCCCACCTGACCGTGTGTCTCTCTCTCTCTCCCTCCCCACCTGACCGTGTGTCTCTCTCTCTCCCCACCTGACCGTGTGTGTCTCTCTCTCTCCCCACCTGACCGTGTCTCTCTCTCTCTCTCTCTCCCCACCTGACCGTGTGTCTCTCTCTCTCTCTCCCTCCCCACCTGACCGTGAGTCTCTCTCTCTCTCTCCCCACCTGACCGTGTGTCTCTCTCTCTCCCCACCTGACCGTGTGTCTCGCTCTCCCTCCCCACCTGACCGTGTGTCTCTCTCTCTCTCTCTCCCCACCTGACCGTGTCTCTCTCTCTCTCTCTCTCCCTCCCCACCTGACCGTGTGTCTCTCTCTCTCTCTCTCCCTCCCCACCTGACCGTGTGTCTCTCTCTCTCCCTCTCTCCCTACCTGACCGTGTGTGTCTCTCTCTCTCTCTCCCTCCCCACCTGACCGTGTGTCTCTCTCTCTCTCTCCCTCCCCACCTGACCGTGTGTCTCTCTCTCTCTCTCTCTCCCTCCCCCACCTGACCGTGTGTCTCTCTCTCTCCTCCTCCCCACCTGACCGTGTGTCTCTCTCTCTCCCTCCCCACCTGACCGTGTGTTTCTCTCTCTCTCTCTCCCCACCTGACCGTGTGTCCTCTCTCTCTCTCTCTCCCTCCCCACCTGACCGTGTGTCTCTCTCTCTCCCTCCCCACCTGACCATGTGTCTCTCTCTCTCTCTCTCTCTCTCCCCACCTGACCGTGTGTCTCTCTCTCTCTCTCTCTCCCTCCCCACCTGACCGTGTGTGTCTCTCTCTCTCTCCCCACCTGACCGTGTCTCTCTCTCTCTCTCTCCCTCCCTCCCCACCTGACCGTGTGTCTCTCTCTCTCCCTCCCCACCTGACCGTGTGTCTCTCTCTCTCTCTCCCCACCTGAACCGTGTCTCTCTCCCCACCTGACCGTGTGTCTCTCTCTCTCTCCCTCCCCATCTGACCGTGTGTCTCTCTCTCTCTCCCTCCCCACCTGACCGTGTGTCTCTCTCTCACTCTCTCTCCCTCCCCACCTGACCGTGTGTGTCTCTCTCTCTCTCCCCACCTGACCGTGTCTCTCTCTCTCTCTCTCCCTCCCTCCCCACCTGACCGTGTGTCTCTCTCTCTCTCTCTCTCTCCCCACCTGACCGTGTGTCTCTCTCTCTCTCCCTCCCCATCTGACCGTGTGTCTCTCTCTCTCTCCCTCCCCACCTGACCGTGTGTCTCTCTCTCTCTCTCTCTCCCTCCCCACCTGACCGTGTGTCTCTCTCACTCCCTCCCCACCTGACCGTGTGTCTCTCTCTCTCTCTCCCCTCCCCACCTGACCGTGTGTCTCTCTCTCTCTCTCCCCACCTGACCGTGTCTCTCTCCCCACCTGACCGTGTCTCTCTCTCTCTCTCTCTCCCCACCTGACCGTGTGTCTCTCTCTCTCTCTCCCCACCTGACCGTGTGTCTCTCTCTCTCCCTCCCCACCTGACCGTGTGTCTCTCTCTCTCCCCACCTGACCGTGTGTCTCTCTCTCCCTCCCCACCTGACCGTGTGTCTCTCTCTCTCTCTCTCCCCACCTGACCGTGTCTCTCTCTCTCTCTCTCTCTCCCTCCCCACCTGACCGTGTGTCTCTGTCTCTCTCTCTCCCTCCCCACCTGACCGTGTGTCTCTCTCTCTCCCCACCTGACCGTGTGTCTCTCTCTCTCCCTCCCCACCTGACCGTGTGTGTCTCTCTCTCTCTCTCCCTCCCCACCTGACCGTGTGTCTCTCTCTCTCCCTCCCCACCTGACCGTGTGTCTCTCTCTCTCCCTCCCCACCTGACCGTGTGTCTCTCTCTCTCTCTCTCCCCACCTGACCGTGTGTCTCTCTCTCTCTCTCTCCCTCCCCACCTGACCGTGTGTCTCTCTCTCTCCCTCC
>NW_027310886.1:0-12500 GCF_047496795.1 Chiloscyllium punctatum | reverse complement strand
TCTCTCTCTCTCTCCCTCCCCACCTGACCGTGTGTCTCTCTCTCTCTCTCTCCTCCCCACCTGACCGTGTGTCTCTCTCTCTCTCTCTCTCCCCACCTGACCTGTGTCTCTCTCTCTCTCTCCCCACCTGACCGGTGTCTCTCTCTCTCTCTCTCCTCCCCACCTGACCGTGTGTCTCTCTCTCTCTCTCTCTCTCCCTCCCCACCTGACCCGTGTCTCTCTCTCTCTCCTCCCCACCTGACCGTGTCTCCTCTCTCTCTCCCTCCCCCACCTGACCGTGTGTCCTCTCTCTCTCCTCCCCACCTGACCGTGTGTCTCTCTCTCTCTCTCTCCCTCCCCACCTGACCGTGTCTCTCTCTCTCTCCTCTCCTCTCCCTCCCCACCTGACCGTGTGTGTCTCTCTCTCTCTCCCCACCTGACCGTGTTGACCGTGTGTGTCTCTCCCTCTCTCCCTACCTGACCGTGTGTGTCTCTCTCTCTCTCTCCCTCCCCACCTGACCCGTGTGTCTCTCTCTCTCCCTCCCCACCCTGACCGTGTGTCTCTCTCTCTCACTCTCTCCCCACCTGACCGTGTGTCTCTCTCTCTCCCTCCCCACCTGACCGTGTGTCTCTCTCTCTCCCTCCCCACCTGACCGTGTGTCTCTCTCTCTCCCTCCCCACCTGACCGTGTGTCTCTCTCTCTCCCTCCCCACCTGACCGTGTGTCTCTCTCTCTCTCTCTCCCCACCTGACCGTGTGTCTCTCTCTCTCTCTCTCCCTCCCCACCTGACCGTGTGTCTCTCTCTCTCTCTCCCTCCCCACCTGACCGTGTGTCTCTCTCTCTCTCTCTCTCTCCCTCCCCACCTGACCGTGTGTCTCGCTCTCTCTCCCTCCCCACCTGACCGTGTGTCTCTCTCTCTCCCTCCCCACCTGACCGTGTGTCTCTCTCTCTCTCTCTCCCTCCCCACCTGACCGTGTGTCCCTCTCTCTCTCTCCCCACCTGACCGTGTGTCTCTCTCTCTCTCTCCTCCCCACCTGACCGTGTGTCTCTCTCTCTCTCTCCCCACCTGACCGTGTGTCTCTCTCTCTCTCTCTCCCTCCCCACCTGACCGTGTGTCTCTCTCTGTCTCCCCACCTGACCGTGTGTCTCTCTCTCTCTCCCTCCCCCACCTGACCGTGTCTCTCTCTCTCTCTCCCTCCCCACCTGACCGTGTGTCTCTCTCTCTCCCTCCCCACCTGACCGTGTGTCTCTGTCTCTCCCTCCCCACCTGACCGTGTGTCTCTCTCTCTCTCCCTCCCCACCTGACCATGTGTCTCTCTCTCTCTCATCCCTCCCCACCTGACCGTGTGTCTCTCTCTCTCTCCCCACCTGACCGTGTGTCTCTCTCTCTCCCTCCCCACCTGGACCGTGTGTCTCTCTCTCTCCCTCCCCACCTGACCGTGTGTCTCTCTCTCTCTCTCTCTCCCCACCTGACCGTGTGTCTCTCTCTCTCTCTCTCTCCCCACCTGACCGTGTGTCTCTCTCTCCCTCCCCACCTGACCGTGTCTCTCTCTCTCTCTCTCTCTCCCCACCTGACCGTGTGTCTCTCTCTCTCCCTCCCCACCTGACCGTGTGTCTCTCTCTCTCCCTCCCCACCTGACCGTGTGTCTCTCTCTCTCTCTCTCTCCCCACCTGACCGTGTGTCTCTCTCTCTCCCTCCCCACCTGACCGTGTCTCTCTCTCTCTCTCTCTCTCCCCACCTGACCGTGTGTCTCTCTCTCTCTCTCCCCACCTGACCGTGTCTCTCTCTCTCTCTCTCCCTCCCCACCTGACCGTGTGTCTCTCTCTCTCTCTCCCCACCTGACCGTGTGTCTCTCTCTCTCTCTCCCTCCCTCCCCACCTGACCGTGTGTCTCTCTCTCTCTCTCCCTCCCCACCTGACCGTGTGTCTCTCTCTCTCTCTCTCTCCCCACCTGACCGTGTGTCTCTCTCTCTCCCTCCCCACCTGACCGTGTGTCTCTCTCTCTCCCTCCCCACCTGACCGTGTGTCTCTCTCTCTCTCTCTCTCCCTCCCCACCTGACCGTGTGTCTCTCTCTCTCCCTCCCCACCTGACCGTGTCTCTCTCTCTCTCTCTCTCTCTCTCCCCACCTGACCGTGTCTCTCTCTCTCTCTCCCACCTGACCGTGTCTCTCTCTCTCTCTCTCTCCCCACCTGACCGTGTCTCTCTCTCTCTCTCTCTCCCCACCTGACCGTGTGTCTCTCTCTCTCTCTCTCCCTCCCCACCTGACCGTGTGTCTCTCTCTCTCTCTCCCCACCTGACCCGTATGTCTCTCTCCTCCCTCCCCACCTGACCGTGTGTCTCTCTCTCTCTCTCTCTCCCCACCTGACCGTGTGTCTCTCTCTCTCCCTCCCCACCTGACCGTGTGTCTCTCTCTCTCTCCCTCCCCACCTGACCGTGTGTCTATCTCTCTCCCTCCCCACCTGACCGTGTGTCTCTCTCTGTCTCCCTCTCTCCCCACCTGACCGTGTGTCTCTCTCCTCTCTCTCCCTCCCCACCTCACCGTGTCTCTCTCTCTCTCTCCCTCCCCACCTGACCGTGTGTCTCTCTCTCTCTCTCTCTCCCCACCTGACCGTGTGTCTCTCTCTCTCTCTCTCCCTCCCCACCTGACCGTGTGTCTCTCTCTCTCTCCCTCCCCACCTGACCGTGTGTCTCTCTCTCTCTCTCTCTCCCTCCCCACCTGACCGTGTGTCTCTCTCTCTCCCTCCCCATCTGACCGTGTGTCTCTCTCTCTCTCCCTCCCCACCTGACCGTGTGTCTCTCTCTCCCTCCCCACCTGACCGTGTGTCTCTCTCTCTCTCCCTCCCCACCTGACCGTGTGTCTCTCTCTCTCTCTCTCTCCCCACCTGACCGTGTGTCTCTCTCTCTCTCTCCCCACCTGACCGTGTGTCTCTCTCTCTCTCCCCACCTGACCGTGTGTCTCTCTCTCTCCCTCCCCACCTGACCGTGTGTCCTCTCTCTCTCCCCACCTGACCGTGTGTGTCTCTCTCTCTCTCCCCACCTGACCGTGTCTCTCTCTCTCTCTCTCTCCCCCACCTGACCGTGTGTCTCTCTCTCTCTCTCCCTCCCCACCTGACCGTGAGTCTCTCTCTCTCTCCCCACCTGACCGTGTGTCTCTCTCTCTCCCCACCTGACCGTGTGTCTCGCTCTCCCTCCCCCACCTGACCGTGTGTCTCTCTCTCTCTCTCTCCCCACCTGACCGTGTCTCTCTCTCTCTCTCTCTCTCCCTCCCCACCTGACCGTGTGTCTCTCTCTCCTCTCTCCCTCCCCACCTGACCGTGTGTCTCTCTCTCTCCTACCTGACCGTGTGTGTGTCTCTCTCTCTCTCCCTCCCACCTGACCGTGTGTCTCTCTCTCTCTCTCCTCCCCACCTGACCGTGTGTCTCTCTCTCTCTCTCTCTCCTCCCCACCTGACCGTGTGTCTCTCTCTCTCTCTCTCTCTCTCCCCACCTGACCGTGTCTCTCTCTCTCTCTCTCTCTCTCTCCCCACCTGACCGTGTCTCTCTCTCTCTCTCTCTCCCTCCCCACCTGACCGTGTGTCTCTCTCTCTCCCTCCCCACCTGACCGTGTGTCTCTCTCTCTCTCTCTCTCTCCCTCCCCACCTGACCGTGTGTCTCTCTCTCTCTCGCCCTCCCCACCTGACCGTATGTCTCTCTCCCTCCCTCCCCACCTGACCGTGTGTCTCTCTCTCTCTCTCTCTCCCCACCTGACCGTGTGTCTCTCTCTCTCCCTCCCCACCTGACCGTGTGTCTCTCTCTCTCTCCCTCCCCACCTGACCGTGTGTCTATCTCTCTCCCTCCCCACCTGACCGTGTGTCTCTCTCTCTCTCCCTCTCTCCCCCACCTGACCGTGTGTCTCTCTCTCTCTCTCTCCCTCCCCACCTCACCGTGTCTCTCTCTCTCTCTCTCTCCCTCCCCACCTGACCGTGTGTCTCTCTCTCTCTCCCTCCCCACCTGACCGTGTGTCTCTCTCTCTCTCCCTCCCCACCTGACCGTGTGTCTCTCTCTCTCCCTCCCCACCTGACCGTGTGTCTCTCTCTCTCTCTCTCCCCACCTGACCGTGTGTCTCTCTCTCTCTCTCTCCCTCCCCACCTGACCGTGTGTCTCTCTCTCTCCCTCCCCACCTGACCGTGTGTCTCTCTCCTCTCCCTCCCCACCTGACCGTGTCTCTCTCTCTCTCTCTCTCCCTCCCCACCTGACCATGTGTCTCTCTCTCTCTCTCTCTCTCTCCCCACCTGACCGTGTGTCTCTCTCTCTCTCTCTCTCCCTCCCCACCTGACCGTGTGTGTCTCTCTCTCTCTCCCCACCTGACCGTGTCTCTCTCTCTCTCTCTCCCTCCCTCCCCACCTGACCGTGTGTCTCTCTCTCTCCCTCCCCACCTGACCGTGTGTGTCTCTCTCTCTCTCTCCCCACCTGACCGTGTCTCTCTCCCCACCTGACCGTGTGTCTCTCTCTCTCTCTCCCCACCTGACCGTGTGTCTCTCTCTCTCCCTCCCCACCTGACCGTGTGTCTCTCTCTCTCTCTCTCTCCCCACCTGACCGTGTGTCTCTCTCTCTCTCGCCCTCCCCACCTGACCGTATGTCTCTCTCCCTCCCTCCCCCACCTGACCGTGTGTCTCTCTCTCTCTCTCTCTCCCCACCTGACCGTGTGTCTCTCTCTCTCCCTCCCCACCTGACCGTGTGTCTCCTCTCTCTCTCTCCCTCCCCACCTGACCGTGTGTCTCTCTCTCTCCCTCCCCACCTGACCGTGTGTCTCTCTCTCTCTCTCTCCCCACCTGACCGTGTGTCTCTCTCTCTCTCTCTCCCTTCCCCCACCTGACCGTGTGTCTCTCTCTCTCCTCTCTCTCTCTCTCCCCACCTGACCGTGTGTCTCTCTCTCTCTCTCTCTCCCTCCCCACCTGACCGTGTGTCTCTCTCTCTCTCTCTCTCCCCACCTGACCGTGTGTCTCTCCTCTCTCTCTCTCTCTCCCCACCTGACCGTGTGTCTCTCTCTCTCTCTCCCTCCCCACCTGACCGTGTGTCTCTCTCTCTCTCTCCCCACCTGACCGTGTGTCTCTCTCTCTCTCTCTCCTCCCCACCTGACCGTGTGTCTCTCTCTCTCTCTCCCCACCTGACCGTGTGTCTCTCTCTCTCTCTCCCTCCCCACCTGACCGTGTCTCTCTCTCTCTCTCCCTCCCCACCTGACCGTGTGTCTCTCTCTCTCCCTCCCCACCTGACCGTGTGTCTCTCTCTCTCCCTCCCCACCTGACCGTGTGTCCTCTCTCTCTCTCCCTCCCCACCTGACCGTGTGTCTCGTCTCTCTCCCTCCCCACCTGACCGTGTGTCTCTCTCTCTCTCCCTCCCCACCTGACCCATGTGTCTCTCTCTCTCTCTCTCCCTCCCCACCTGACCGTGTGTCTCTCTCTCTCTCTCTCTCCCCACCTGACCGTGTGTCTCTCTCTCTCTCTCTCCTCCCACCTGACCGTGTGTCTCTCTCTCCTCCCCACCTGACCGTGTCTCTCTCTCTCTCTCCCCACCTGACCGTGTGTCTCTCTCTCCTCCCTCCCCACCTGACCGTGTGTCCTCTCTCTCTCCCTCCCCACCTGACCGTGTGTCTCTCTCTCTCTCTCTCTCCCCACCTGACCGTGTGTCTCTCTCTCTCTCCCTCCCCACCTGACCGTGTCCTCTCTCTCTCTCTCTCTCTCCCCACCTGACCGTGTGTCTCTCTCTCTCTCTCCCCACCTGACCGTGTCTCTCTCTCTCTCTCTCCCTCCCCACCTGACCGTGTGTCTCTCTCTCTCTCTCCCCCACCTGACCGTGTGTCTCTCTCTCTCTCTCCCCTCCCTCCCCACCTGACCGTGTGTCTCTCTCTCTCTCTCCCTCCCCACCTGACGTGTGTCTCTCTCTCTCTCTCTCTCCCCACCTGACCGTGTGTCTCTCTCTCTCCCTCCCCACCTGACCGTGTGTCTCTCTCTCTCCCTCCCCACCTGACCGTGTGTCTCTCTCTCTCTCCTCTCCCCTCCCCACCAGGACCGTGTGTCTCTCTCTCTCTCCCTCCCCCACCTGACCGTGTCTCTCTCTCTCTCTCTCTCTCTCTCCCCACCTGACCGTGTCTCTCTCTCTCTCTCCCCACCTGACCGTGTCTCTCTCTCTCTCTCTCTCCCCACCTGACCGTGTGTCTCTCTCTCTCTCTCCCCACCTGACCGTATGTCTCTCTCCCTCCCTCCCCACCTGACCGTGTGTCTCTCTCTCTCTCTCTCTCCCCACCTGACCGTGTGTCTCTCTCTCTCCCTCCCCACCTGACCGTGTGTCTCTCTCTCTCTCCCTCCCCACCTGACCGTGTGTCTATCTCTCTCCTCCCCACCTGACCGTGTGTCTCTCTCTTCTCCCTCTCTCCCCACCTGACCGTGTGTCTCTCTCTCTCTCTCCCTCCCCACCTCACCGTGTCTCTCTCTCTCTCTCCCTCCCCACCTGACCGTGTGTCTCTCTCTCTCTCTCTCTCCCCACCTGACCGTGTGTCTCTCTCTCTCTCTCTCTCCCTCCCCACCTGACCGTGTGTCTCTCTCTCTCTCCCTCCCCCACCTGACCGTGTGTCTCTCTCTCTCTCTCTCTCCCTCCCACCTGACCGTGTGTCTCTCTCTCTCTCCCTCCCCATCTGACCGTGTGTCTCTCTCTCTCTCCCTCCCCCACCTGACCGTGTGTCTCTCTCTCTCTCTCCCTCCCCACCTGACCGTGTGTCTCTCTCTCTCTCTCTCTCCCTCCCCCACCTGACCGTGTGTCTCTCTCTCTCTCCCTCCCCATCTGACCGTGTGTCTCTCTCTCTCTCCCTCCCCACCTGACCGTGTGTCTCTCTCTCTCTCCCTCCCCACCTGACCGTGTGTCTCTCTCTCTCTCTCCCTCCCCACCTGACCGTGTGTCTCTCTCTCTCTCCTCCCCACCTGACCGTGTCCCTCTCTCCCCACCTGACCGTGTCTCTCTCTCTCTCTCTCTCCCCACCTGACCGTGTGTCTCTCTCTCTCTCTCCCCACCTGACCGTGTGTCTCTCTCTCTCCCTCCCCACCTGACCGTGTGTCTCTCTCTCTCCCCACCTGACCGTGTGTCTCTCTCTCCCTCCCCACCTGACCGTGTGTCTCTCTCTCTCTCTCTCCCCACCTGACCGTGTCTCTCTCTCTCTCTCTCTCCCCACCTGACCGTGTCTCTCTCTCTCTCTCTCTCTCCCTCCCCACCTGACCGTGTGTCTCTCTCTCTCCCTACCTGACCGTGTGTGCGTCTCTCTCTCTCTCCCTCCCCACCTGACCGTGTGTCTCTCTCTCTCTCTCCCTCCCCACCTGACCGTGTGTCTCTCTCTCTCTCTCTCTCCCTCCCCACCTGACCGTGTGTCTCTCTCTCTCTCTCTCTCTCTCTCCCCCACCTGACCGTGTCTCTCTCTCTCTCTCTCCCCACCTGACCGTGTCTCTCTCTCTCTCTCTCCCTCCACACCTGACCGTGTGTCTCTCTCTCTCCCTCCCCACCTGACCGTGTGTCTCTCTCTCTCTCTCTCTCTCCCTCCCCACCTGACCGTGTGTCTCTCTCTCTCTCGCCCTCCCCACCTGACCGTATGTCTCTCTCCCTCCCTCCCCACCTGAACCGTGTGTCTCTCTCTCTCTCCTCTCCCCACCTGACCGTGTGTCTCTCTCTCTCCCCTCCCCACCTGACAGTGTGTCTCTCTCTCTCTCTCCCCTCCCCACCTGACCGTGTGTCTATCTCTCTCCCTCCCCCACCTGACCGTGTGTCTCTCTCTCTCTCCCTCTCTCCCCACCTGACCGTGTGTCTCTCTCTCTCTCTCTCCCTCCCCACCTCACCGTGTCTCTCTCCTCTCTCTCTCTCCCTCCCCCACCTGACCGTGTGTGTCTCTCTCTCTCCCTCCCCACCTGACCGTGTGTCTCTCTCTCTCTCCCTCCCCACCTGACCGTGTGTCTCTCTCTCTCCCTCCCCACCTGACCGTGTGTCTCTCTCTCTCTCTCTCCCCACCTGACCGTGTGTCTCTCTCTCTCTCTCTCCACTCCCACCTGACCGTGTGTCTCTCTCTCTCCCTCCCCACCTGACCGTGTCTCTCTCTCTCTCTCTCTCCCTCCCCACCTGACCATGTGTCTCTCTCTCTCTCTCTCTCTCTCCCCACCTGACCGTGTGTCTCTCTCTCTCCCTCCCCACCTGACCGTGTGTCTCTCTCTCTCTCCTCCACACCTGACCGTGTGTCTATCTCTCTCCCTCCCCACCTGACCGTGTGTCTCTCTCTCTCTCCCTCTCTCCCCACCTGACCGTGTGTGTCTCTCTCTCTCTCCCACACCTGACCGTGTCTCTCTCTCTCTCTCCCCTCCCTCCCCACCTGACCGTGTGTCTCTCTCTCTCCCTCCCCACCTGACCGTGTGTGTCTCTCTCTCTCTCCCCACCTGACCGTGTCTCTCTCCCCACCTGACCGTGTGTCTCTCTCTCTCTCTCCCCCACCTGACCGTGTGTCTCTCTCTCTCCCTCCCCACCTGACCGTGTGTCTCTCTCTCTCTCTCTCTCCCCACCTGACCGTGTGTCTCTCTCTCTCTCTCGCCCTCCCCACCTGACCGTATGTCTCTCTCCCTCCCTCCCCACCTGACCGTGTGTCTCTCTCTCTCTCTCTCTCCCCCCACCTGACCGTGTGTCTCTCTCTCTCCCTCCCCACCTGACCGTGTGTGTCTCTCTCTCTCTCCCCTCCCCACCTGACCGTGTGTCTCTCTCTCTCTCTCTCTCTCCCTCCCCACCTGACCGTGTGTCTCTCTCTCTCTCTCCTCCCCATCTGACCGTGTGTCTCTCTCTCTCTCTCCCTCCCCACCTGACCGTGTGTCTCTCTCTCTCTCTCCCTCCCCACCTGACCGTGTGTCTCTCTCTCTCTCTCTCCCCACCTGACCGTGTGTCTCTCTCTCTCTCTCCCCACCTGACCGTGTGTCTCTCTCTCTCCCTCCCCACCTGACCGTGTGTCTCTCTCTCTCTCCTCCCCACCTGACCGTGTGTCTCTCTCTCTCTCCCTCCCCACCTGACCGTGTGTCTCTCTCTCCCCACCTGACCGTGTGTGTCTCTCTCTCTCCCCACCTGACCGTGTCTCTCTCTCTCTCTCTCTCTCCCCACCTGACCGTGTGTCTCTCTCTCTCTCTCCCTCCCCACCTGACCGTGAGTCTCTCTCTCTCTCTCCCCACCTGACCGTGTGTCTCTCTCTCTCCCCCCCCTGACCGTGTGTCTCGGCTCTCCCTCCCCACCTGACCGTGTGTCTCTCTCTCTCTCTCTCCCCACCTGACCGTGTCTCTCTCTCTCTCTCTCTCTCCCTCCCCACCTGACCGTGTGTCTCTCTCTCTCTCTCCCTCCCCACCTGACCGTGTGTCTCTCTCTCTCCTCTCTCCCTACCTGACCGTGTGTGTCTCTCTCTCTCTCTCCTCCCCACCTGACCGTGTCTCTCTCTCTCTCTCCTCCCCACCTGGATCCGTGTGTCTCTCTCTCTCTCTCTCTCCCTCCCCACCTGACCGTGTGTCTCTCTCTCTCCCTCCCCACCTGACGTGTGTCTCTCTCTCTCCCTCCCCACCTGACCGTGTGTTTCTCTCTCTCTCTCTCCCCACCTGGACCGTGTGTCTCTCTCTCTCTCTCTCCCTCCCCACCTGACCGTGTGTCTCTCTCTCTCCCTCCCCACCTGACCATGTGTCTCTCTCTCTCTCTCTCTCTCTCCCCACCTGACCGTGTGTCTCTCTCTCTCTCTCTTCTCCCTCCCCACCTGACCGTGTGTGTCTCTCTCTCTCTCCCCACCTGACCGTGTCTCTCTCTCTCACTCTCCCTCCCTCCCCACCTGACCGTGTGTCTCTCTCTCTCCCTCCCCACCTGACGTGTGTCTCTCTCTCTTCTCTCCCCACCTGACCGTGTCCTCTCTCCCCCACCTGACCGTGTGTCTCTCTCTCTCTCCCTCCCCATCTGACCGTGTGTCCTCTCTCTCTCTCCCTCCCCACCTGACCGTGTGTCTCTCTCTCACTCTCTCTCCCTCCCCACCTGACCGTGTGTGTCTCTCTCTCTCTCCCCACCTGACGTGTGTCTCTCTCTCACTCTCTCTCCCTCCCCACCTGACCGTGTCTCTCTCTCTCTCTCCTCCTCCCTCGGCTCTCCCACCTGACCGTGTTCTCTCTCTCTCTCTCTCTCTCCCCACCTGACCGTGTGTCTCTCTCTCTCTCCCTCCCCATCTGACCGTGTGTCTCTCTCTCTCTCCCTCCCCACCTGACCGTGTGTCTCTCTCTCTCTCTCTCTCCCTCCCCACCTGACCGTGTGTCTCTCTCACTCCCTCCCCACCTGACCGTGTGTCTCTCTCTCTCTCTCCCTCCCCACCTGACCGTGTGTCTCTCTCTCTCTCTCCCCACCTGACCGTGTCTCTCTCCCCACCTGACCGTGTCTCTCTCTCTCTCTCTCTCCCCACCTGACCGTGTGTCTCTCTCTCTCTCTCCCCACCTGACCGTGTGTCTCTCTCTCTCCCTCCCCACCTGACCGTGTGTCTCTCTCTCTCCCCACCTGACCGTGTGTCTCTCTCTCCTCCCCACCTGACCGTGTGTCTCTCTCTCTCTCTCTCCCACCTGACCGTGTCTCTCTCTCTCTCTCTCTCTCCCTCCCCACCTGACCGTGTGTCTCTGTCTCTCTCTCTCCCTCCCCACCTGACCGTGTGTCTCTCTCTCTCCCCACCTGACCGTGTGTCTCTCTCTCTCCCTCCCCACCTGACCGTGTGTGTCTCTCTCTCTCTCTCCCTCCCCACCTGACCGTGTGTCTCTCTCTCTCCCTCCCCACCTGACCGTGTGTCTCTCTCTCTCCCTCCCCACCTGACCGTGTGTCTCTCTCTCTCCCTCCCCACCTGACCGTGTGTCTCTCTCTCTCTCTCTCTCCCTCCCCACCTGACCGTGTCTCTCTCTCTCTCTCTCTCCCTCCCCACCTGACCATGTGTCTCTCTCTCTCTCTCTCCCCACCTCACCGTGTGTCTCTCTCTCTCTCTCTCTCCCTCCCCACCTGACCGTGTGTCTCTCTCTCTCCCTCCCCACCTGACCGTGTGTCTCTCTCTCTCCCTCCCCACCTGACCGTGTGTCTCTCTCTCTCTCTCTCTCCCCACCTGACCGTGTGTGTCTCTCTCTCTCTCTCCCCCCACCTGACCGTGTCTCTCTCTCTCTCTCTCCCTCCCTCCCACCTGACCGTGTGTCTCTCTCTCTCTCTCCCCACCTGACCGTGTGTCTCTCTCTCTCCCTCCCCACCTGACCGTGTGTGTCTCTCTCTCTCTCCCCACCTGACCGTGTCTCTCTCTCTCTCTCTCTCCCTCCCCACCTGACCGTGTGTCTCTCTCTCTCTCTCCCCACCTGACCGTGTGTCTCTCTCTCTCCCTCCCCACCTGACCGTGTCTCTCTCTCTCTCTCTCTCTCCCTCCCCACCTGACCGTGTGTCTCTCTCTCTCTCCCTCCCCACCTGACCGTGTGTCTCTCTCTCTCTCTCTCTCCCTCCCCACCTGACCGTGTGTCTCTCTCTCTCTCTCCCTCTCTCCCCACCTGACCGTGTGTCTCTCTCTCTCTCTCTCTCTCCCTCCCCACCTGACCGTGTCTCTCTCTCTCTCTCTCTCTCCCTCCCCACCTGACCGTGTGTCTCTCTCTCTCCCTCCCCACCTGACCGTGTGTCTCTCTCTCTCTCTCTCCCTCCCCACCTGACCGTGTGTCTCTCTCTCTCTCTCCCCACCTGACCGTGTGTCTCTCTCTCTCTCTCCCCACCTGACCGTGTGTCTCTCTCTCTCTCTCTCTCCCACCTGACCGTGTGTCTCTCTCTCTCTCTCTCTCCCCACCTGACCGTGTCTCTCTCTCTCTCTCTCTCTCCCCACCTGACCGTGTGTCTCTCTCTCTCTCTCTCTCTCTCCCCACCTGACCGTGTCTCTCTCTCTCTCTCTCCCACCTGACCGTGTGTCTCTCTCTCTCCTCCCACCTGACCGTGTCTCTCTCTCTCTCTCTCTCCCCACCTGACCGTGTCTCTCTCTCTCTCTCTCCCCACCTGACCGTGTCTCTCTCTCTCTCTCTCTCCCCACCTGACCGTGTGTCTCTCTCTCTCTCTCTCCCTCCCCACCTGACCGTGTCTCTCTCTCTCTCTCTCTCTCCCTCCCCACCTGACCGTGTGTCTCTCTCTCTCCCTCCCCACCTGACCGTGTGTCTCTCTCTCTCTCTCCCCACCTGACCGTGTCTCTCTCCCCACCTGACCGTGTCTCCCCCTCTCTCTCTCTCCCCACCTGACCGTGTGTCTCTCTCTCTCTCTCCCCACCTGACCGTGTGTCTCTCTCTCTCCCTCCCCACCTGACCGTGTGTCTCTCTCTCTCTCTCTCTCTCCCCACCTGACCGTGTGTCTCTCTCTCTCCCCACCTGACCGTGTGTCTCTCTCTCTCTCTCCCCACCTGACCGTGTCTCTCTCTCTCTCCCTCCCCACCTGACCGTATGTCTCTCTCCCTCCCTCCC
>NW_027310885.1:0-41663 GCF_047496795.1 Chiloscyllium punctatum | reverse complement strand
AACAGACAATACCGGATTTAATGTTGTGCAAAGAGGCAGACTAGATAAGGGATCTTAAATTGAAGCAAGCCGTCGGAAGCAGCGACCATAGCATGGTTGAATTTATACTACAATTTGAGAGGCAGAAGATAGAATCAGAGGCAACAGTACTTCAGCAGAATAAAGGCAACTGCATTGGCATAAAGGAGAAGTTGGGTAGAATTGACTGGGAGAATAGCCTTGCAGAAAAGTCAGTAGAACAGCAATGGCAGGAGGCTCTAAGAGTAATTTAGGAGACACAGCTTACATACATTGCAAGGACAAAGAGGCATGGTACAGGGAGGATGAGGCAACCATGGCTGACGAGGGAAGTCAGGGATAGTATCAAAGCAAAGGAGAGAAGTATATAATGTGGTGAAGGGCAGTGTGAAACGAAAGTATTAGGAAGCTTATAAAGACCAACAGAGGGCAATCAAAAATGTTTCAGGAGGAGAAAATTAAATAAGGAGGGAAGCTAGCCACTTCGAGATATAAAGTACAAAAGAGAGGCAAAAGCAGATATTGGAAATGATGCCAGAGAGGTCGTGGTGGGGAACAAAGGAATGGCTGAAGAACTTTGCGTCAGTCTTCACATTGGAAGACACGATTACTTTCCCAAAAAAAAATTAACAGAGTGAGGAGAAGAACGGAGTATGGTGGTCATCACCAAAGAGAACAGGATAGAAAACTGAACAGCCAGAATGCAGATAAATCAACTGGACCAGATGGACTACACCCAAGCCTTGTAAGGGAGATAGCTGAAGGTGTAGCGCAAGCGTTAGTTGTGATCTTTCAGGAATGACTAGAATCAGGAAAGGGCAAAGCGAACTGGAAAATCTCTAACGTGACACCCCGTTTAACAAGGGAGTAAGGCAGAAGACAGAAAATTACAGACTGATTAACCTAACCTCAGTTGTGCGTAAGATTCTGAAATGCATCATGAAGGATGCGATTTCTGAATACTTGGATGTAGATGGTAAAATTGGGCAGAGTTAGCATGGTTTCATCAAGGGGCGGTCATGCCTGACAAACATACTAGAATGTTTTCAGTAGTACTGAGCAGATTAGGAGAGCCAATCCATATTATCTTCGTGCACCTCAAGACGGCCATTAACAAATTGCTACACTGGAGGTTATTGAGAAAGGCGACCCATGGTGTCAGAGGCAACGTGCGAGTATCGGTTGAAGCTAGCAGAAAGTAAGGGTAAAATGTGCGATCTCACGAAGTCAGTCAGTGACAAGCATTGTTCCACAAGACTCAGTGTTGGGAGCACCAAATTTCACATTATACAGCTAACGATCTAAATGAAGGAACTGAGGGCACTTTAGCTAATTTTTAGTATTAGAATCACTGGAGCGTGGAAACAGGCCTTTTGGCAAAATAAGTCCTACACCAACCCTCCGAAGAGTAATCCAAGCAGACCTATTTTCTACTGACTAATAACGTAATATCTGGGCAATTTAGCACACCCATTTCACCTAATCTGCACATGTTTGGACTGCAGCAGGAATCCAGAACACGCGCAGGCAACCCATGCAGATATGGAGAGAATGTGCAAATTCCAAACTGGCAGTCACCCGAAGTGGCAATCGAACCTGGGTCCCTGGCACTGTACTAACCACTAAGCCACTGTGCCACCCACAGCCTGATGTACAGACAAAACAAAGATATGAAGAGGATCAGGTAGCATCGAAGAGGTGGAGAGCTTGCAGAAAGGTACTCCACCGATTCTCCTCAACTACCCAAGCCTCTGTACTTGAAGCACATCCTTCCTACCACAACAAGGATAGACCGCCATGGTCTTCAAATTCCACCCCACCAACATCCAGATACAAGTCATCATCCTCCACTATTTCTGTCACCTCCAGTCTGACTCCACCACTCCCTCATTAGGTCCATGCCCCGAACCCCATCAAACCATCATCCACTTCTGGCAACTCCACTTGCAATCCCAAATTGTGCAAAACGCGCCTACACCTCCCCCCTCACCTCCGTCCAAGGCCCAAAGGATCCTTCCACACCCCGTAGGCATTGTACTGTGTCCATTGTTCCCTGTCTCTAGTACATTGAGGCGACAGGATGTCAACTTTTGGAACGTTTCATGGAACATCTCTGGGACACACACACACACACACACACACACAGAGACTCACACACACACAATGACCCCACCTCCCTGTGGCCGAACACTTCAACTCTCCCTCCCACTTGGGACTGTCCAAAACACAGTATCAATGTCAATTTCACCAGTTTCCTCATCTCACCTCCCCCCACCTTATATCAGCCCTAACACTCCAACTTTGCATTTCCCTTTGAACAGTTAAATCTGTCCATCTTCTCTGACATTCACGATCACAATCCACCTTCGTCTAACTATCGCCTTCCACGCTACCATCCCCGCAGCCTTACCCTCTCCTATTTATCTTTCAGCCTCCTTCCGCCCACCCTGCTCAATCCTGACGAAGAGCTTATGCCTAACACTTTGCACCTCCTGCTCCTCGGATGTTGCCTAACTGGCTGTGTTTTTCTAGCACCACACGTTTGGACTGTGATCTCTTGCAACTGCAGTCCTCACCCTCACCTGCAGAAGGATGTGCTCAGTTTGGGAGATTGGGTAAAGAACTGGTCGATAGAGCACAGTGTGCGAAAGTGTGTGTTCGTGCTCTTTGGCAGAAAGACAAGAGACATGGACTATTTTCAATATTAAGAGTAAAATCAGAAGTCTGAAGTGCAAACAGTCTTTGGCGTTCTAATCCAGGAGTCTCTCAAGGTAGACTTGCAGGTTGTCAGTAGTAAGGAAGGCAAATACAATGATGCTATTCATTTCAAAAGGGTTTGACTATAAAAACAGGGATATGCTTCTGAGGCTGTATAAGGCTCTGGTCAGACTACGTTTGGAGTATTTTGTGCAGTTTTCGGCCCCGTCTCTCAGGAACGATGCACTGGCACTGGAGGATGTTCAGAGAAGATTCATAGGAACGGTTCCAGGAATGAAAAGGTTAACATATGTGGAATATTTGAGGACTCTAGGCCAATATTTGACGGAGTTTAGAATTTTCTGGGGCATCTAAGTGAAACCTACCAAATACTGAATGACGTGGACAGAGAGGATGTTCGAAAGATGTTTCTATTGATAGGAGAGACTAGGACTCGAGAGCCCAGCATACAGGGGAGACCTTTTAGAACAGAGATAAGGAGAAACTTCTTCAGCCAGAGAGTCGGGATCTGTGGAAGCTGTAGAGATCAGGTCATTAAATATATTTAAGACTGAGATAGGTTCTTGATTGTGAAGTGGATCAAGAGCTATCGGGAGAAAGCGGGAGAGTGATGTTGAGAAGCTGAACAGCTATGATCCAATGGCGGAGCAGTCTCAATGGGCTGAAAGGCCAAATTTCTGCTCCTATGTCTTCTGGTCTTATGGTTAATGTTGGCTGTCCTCATCCCTCACGAGAGATGTGTCCTGAATCTGACCTTATGATTTATGAAGTGGCACGTTCTAATACTGATGACTGGCAATATCATTATCTCTCCCTCAGTCGCAGCAGCTATTTCCTCCAATTCTCTCTGATTTCTGTTTCCACCTCAATGTCACAATCACACAGTAATTGAAGTCCAATAAATGATACATTAACATAGTTCATTGACAGCAATAACATTAACAGCATGACCCTCACTTGCCCCTTCTGATCCTCGAATAACAATCTGAATTGTATTTGTCAAGTACAATTCTCTGTTAACATATCCATGCAGTTTGCCTGTTATAATCCATGTTTTCTTAAGTACATTTTCTCATCAGATTATGGACTATAAAAGTTTACTCATCAATATAACCACTGATCAATAATTTCAGGCTAAAAGTTTCCATTTATAAATGGAGAAAATGGTTTATGTTCCAACAATCCTCTGTCATTACTCTCATATTCAAGACAGATTAAATGATTACACACAAACAATCTGCCATCTCCAACATCCCTTCTCCCAGTCACTCCCACATATTCCATGCTGAATGCGTAAATGTTAAACGTTATTTTGAATTTTAATAAAATTAATATTGAATGAAAGGCGTTAACTGGAGCTATTTGTTCACTGACATTGATTATTGTCCATCTCTGTGGATTCTAATTATCCTAGTGGAGAGTTTCCATCGTTAAACGATAAATGGGCTCAGTCAATGCATTACCCCATAGTGTGAGAGGGAGTATCACCGACAGCACTAATAGGGATCACAGCTCCAAAGGGAAGGGAGGAGAGATCAGAATCTGAGAACATCGCACTCGAATGTTCCAACAATAGATCAGAATCTGTGAACATTAGACTGGAATGTACCAACAATGGACAGGAGTTTATACTTGTGTCTTTATTTTCTTTCTCAACCTTGGATATCATTAGCATGGCGGATCCAGGAAATCCTTTGGATTATTCAGGGTGGTTACTATCCCATCCTCGCTATAGTTGGTGTTCCTCGTAAGTCATTCTCTTTGACTGTTAAACTGGGTTAAACTGAATGTCTGACATGATATGAAAATATTAGGAAATGGAAATCAATGTCTTTGGTTCTAATCAAATATCCCTTTCCTTATATTATATATAAAGCAAATTACTATTTACAAATTATGCACTGATATGTGAGAAGGAACCAGACTGTTCTCAAACTCCATAATCCTTTCCGCCCAGCACAAATTTACATTTCCATATCCTTCCCACCCACCAATCCTGTCCAATACCACCATTATGATATCCCAGTCGCCTCCTCAGCCCTCAGTGCAATTCCTGAATGAACCTTCATTTGTGCTTTTGTTAAATCCGATACAGCTGTTTCGTCAAGTCTGTTCAAATCACGTGCCAATTACAAAATAATTGCACTTGAGATATTTAACTTGTTTTCTGCACAGAATCTGCCAGATGTAAGACATTTTATAGTGCTCAAGTCAGAGACTCTTAACTTACTGCCATTGAATAATAATCCATTGATATCTCATGAAGGAAGTTGATATAATTAAAATGAACCCATTAACATTTGTGAGAAAAAGTCCATCTGCTTGCCTCATGTCCTTTTGAGAAGGCAGTGGTTCATCCTTGCCTGGTCAGGTCTCCGTGTGACTGCAATCCCACAGCAATGTAGTTTACTCTTTACTGTCCTGTTGAACAGCCGAACCAGCCACTCAGTTTTAGATTGGTATAACATGCTGGTCTGACCAGGGCTGCACACATCCCGTGAGGGAACAACAAAGGAAAGATAGCTCCTTCCTCTGCCTGTTTACCATATTCCGACAGCTCATTTCCATTGGGGTAGGGGACCATTCCTTGGTTTAGGTGTATTCCATATCTTTGAAGTTCTCCACAAGAGTGATGTTCATCTCCATCTCTGGTGTTGGCTTTATTGATGTTGATGTACAGACGTAAGGAACTTGTAAATTTCACGTCAGTCTCAGGGCACAGAGAAGGAATGGCTATTTCACACCACAGGAAAGAAATAGAGATGGAAAATTGAGGAAATTCAATTATTGTGATCATCTCTGAGAGTGTTGTTGAGGCAGTATTTAGGGTATTGTTGGCAGATTTTCTCTCCTTTATAAGGAATGATCTCCTCGTCACAGAGAGAGTGTGAAAGATTGTCAACAGACTAATCACAGGGATCATGGTACCATGAGGAGTGAGTGAAGATTAATCTGTAGCGCTTTGAGAGATAAGAGATGATTGCTTTGAAACTTGAGGGGAATGGACAATTAATCATTATGTTCTAAACAGACACTATGAACGAGATAAATTCCATAGCTTTTTTTTAACTCGGATTATAATTCTCGACAGTTTAAATCCCTCTGAGAACGTTTCCCCCACTTCAGCCCCACTCTCCATGTCGATTGACAGAGGCACGTTCAGGCTTTGCATACAGTCTCCCCACATTAATACTGTGTATTTGGTGTGTGATTCTGCACTGAACGTCATGTTATCCACAATCCCGACAGCAGCCACAATACCTTCACTCTAAAACAGTTAACTATTCCCTATTGCTTCTGCCCTTGATGGAGAACATGGGTCTGTCTTCTCGGAGGTGGAAGATGCCTCTTTGAGACATCGCACAAAATATTTGGCTTCTCTCTTCACTTCCAGGATACCATGTTAAAATAGCACACGTCCCACATGCAATGGGGCCATGAGGAACATCATGGAGCCGTCTCTGAGTGCAGTCTCTGCTCCATTGTTTTGTCACGTTTACACCCTCAATCACACCCTCCTATTCCTGGATAAGCCCTGGAGGAGATGAATGTTCTCGCCCTGGTCGCATGGAACAAGTTTAATGGTCTGATTGGACTTTGCACGTTCCTGTTTAGCAGTTAGATGCACTGACCAGACTGCTTCATTTCCTGTGAAACAGGCAGAAGGGTTAAATGGTTTGTCCCTCTTCTTGTTCATTCGTTTTGACGGACTGAATGACTCCCACATACCCATGTGCAACCACCTTGAGATGCAGAATGAGCTCCCCTTTGAACTGTGGAAATGTATAGTGTTTGGCCGTGCTCGTGCATGAATGTTCCCGACACTTTAACAGCTCAAGCCTGAATATTGTCTGGGTCTTGCTGCATATGGACACAGACTGGTTCAGAAGCTCACAGTGGACAAAATGTTCTGAAAATTGCCTGATCATCAGTGACCATCACAACTTCTGATCTTATGGTGGAGGAAAGGATTGATGCAGCAGCTGGATCTGTTTGTGTTAAGGAAGCACCCCTAAGGATCTCCCGAAGTGATGTCCTGGGACTGTAAAGATTGATGTTCACAAACTAAACATATCTTCCGTTGTGCTCTGGATGACCCCAACCAGAGGAGATATTGTGGCTGATGCCCACTAAATTTAATTTAGTCAGCGTTCCTTGATACCATCCTGAGCCAACTCCTGCCTTGATGTCTGGGTCTGTCTCTCCTAGTTGGGCTCTTGTGTTCACCTCTTTTGAATATGTCAATAGGTTATTGTGTCTGTTTGGGGAGTGTTTTCTTCTCACAGAGGGTAGTGAATGTCAGGAACTATCTGAACTAGAGAGTTCAGGGAGCTAGATCACTGAAAGTATTTACAGAGGAGGTAGATTGGTTTTTGCCTACTATCATTGAGTTGAAGGGTGTGAAGAATTGGGAATGGAATTGAGTTGATGCGGACAGTGGATCATCCATGATGGTATAAAATAGCACAGCAGGAAGACTGGCCGAATTACCTCATCCTGTTCCTTATGAGCTCATATCCTGTAACTGGAAAGTTAATGGTTGTAATTTTCCTGAATGTTGCAGTCAGAGAGAGCAAAGTATTTTGTATATCATCTCTGAGTGATGTCGGTGGGCTGTATTCACTGTGAATCTGGGTCCACTACATGGCCAACAAATGAAACACAAGTTGCAGAGATGAGGATCTCTGTAAAGACACCAGAGGCGTCTTTCGAACCCAGAGTGGATTTCCAAATAACATTTTCCAACCCACACCAAGCTGTGTGTGTCAGTCTGGAGGGATTGAATGATATCCTATGTAACTGGACCAGGTATTTGGAGCAAGTGGGCTCCATCTGCTCCTCTGCTGGGCAAAATAGGACATTGGAACATTTGAGTGAGGAGCAGGAGTGGGTTATTAGCCACTTTGCCACTGCTGTACCAGGCACTAAGTTCGTGGCTGATCTGGTTGTGGTCTTATGAGCACTTTTCTGTATGCACCATTTTCCTTCATCAATTCTCTGATCAATGCAAACACCTAGACATCACAAACATCTAGGAAAGGGAATTCCCACTTGTACAGCTCTTTCAGAATTTCTCATTCGTGTTCCAACCAATGTTACATGGTCACTGATTCCTTTTGCAGTCACACTCTCCACTGGTTACAACAAATTTCAAAGTTTCCTGATAAGGCCAATAATATTAATGTCAGCCTGGCTCATCTTCTCGAAAAATGTTACAAACACACAAACGTTCATCTGCATGCACACACGAACACACACATTTTAAGACAAAACAGAAAAAAAATGAAAACTTTCCAGAGTTTCATAATGGCTGAACTCGTAACAAACGGAAAGATGACAGAATGTCCTAAATGTTATTCTGTCCTCTGAAGATCTTCCGCTCACACAAGCTGCTGGTAATGGGCTATCTCCCCGGAACAGTTGGATTTGGTTCAATTCGCTTTGCGTCAGATAGTGGAAAGATGCCAAAGAAACTTTCATCAGGAAATCTCCACGATTGGTAAAGATGACGCAGGATTTTTTTCTCTTGTCAGGCGGAAGAAAATGAGAGAGAGAGAGAGAAAGAGGAGACTAGGCTGCTGCTTCTGAGGCAGGTAACATTTTTCTCCCACCCTGTGCTAAAATATGCAATAATGCCAACTGAACACCAAAAAGGACCGTGTGTGATTTCCTTGAACATTCTCTGGAATGGATGAAAAGGTGCTATATGCAAATGCATCATTACTGCTGTTGTACATTGTGCCTTTCCTTAGCAACAACAAAAAAACAAAATCCCAGTTGGATAATTTGATGGGATGTTTACATGGGTCTGCATAATTTAAGAAATCGTTTGATGTCTTCATTACATCTGCGTTAAAATCAATTTTATGACAGAGTGTGAAGCCACTCGTTGTGGTTCTGTTCCCTGAGCTGGGAATTTGTGTTGCAGACTTTCGTCCCCTGTCTAGTTGACATCTTCAGTGCTTGGGAGCCTCCTGTGAAGCGCTTCTGTGATTTTTCCTTCGGCATTTATAGTGATTTTACAATTCCCATGCAAGGACTGCACAAAACACTACATAGGACAAGCTGGAAAACAGCATTCATGAAGACCAACTAGCCACGAAACGACATGACCAGCTATCTTTAGTAGCCACACACACAGATGACAACCAACATGACTTCGACTGGGACAAAACTTCTATTATAGGACAAGCCAAACAGAGAACAGCCAGCGAATTCCTAGAGACATGGCACTCATCCACAGATTCAATCAATAAGCACATCGACCTGGACCCAATATACTGGCCACTGCAACGGACAGCTGGAACTGACAACCGGAAGTGGCAGATACAAATCACTATAAATGCAGGAGGAAACATCACAGAAACGCTTCACAGGAGGGTCCCAAGCAATAAGATGTCACCTAGACAGGGGACGAAACGTCTGCAACACAAATTCCCAGCTCGGCGAACAGAATCTCAACAATGAGCATCAGAGCTACAAATCTTCTCCCAAACTTTGAAGCCCTTCTGCTAATTTAAACTAGACACACAGAAAAATAATCACCTTGCCTCATAGTCGGTCAAAGTGTGAGCGACAAAGAACGACTAAATCCCACTTTTTACAGAAAACAATAATAGCTTATTCTTTAACTCCAAGAAAAAAAGAGAATATCGATTTTCCTGTGAATCTTCCTCTGTCGGTTTTCCTGGGTCTTTTCTTCGGTCTTCTGCTGCACAGATTTCATAAATACAGGTACCTTTCAGAGAGCGATTCTGCAGGCAGTCTGCATTTGTTAGTGCTCTTCCCTGCTCTGGCTAACTGTTCAAAATGCCCGATTCTATACCACAAAACATCAAATTGTCTCATTGGTTTTATATAATTAAAATTCAAATTCAATAATACTCAGCTCAGTTATTTGTTTCAGCCAAATGTTACTACTTTAACACTTTCCTGCACACTCTGTGCTTGTTATGTTCTTGCCAACTTTCACACTCTTTAAAAGGTAAAGTACCCCTTATGCATTCATAACAATCATAACAGTCAATTCATTATATTCTTAAAATGTATTCCGTAGTTTTAAACGCCCGAACAAGAGAAAATATGTATCCAGCTGATTTTTCTCAAAATCGTGTATGGTTCAAAAAGATTTCGCATCCAATACCTAAATTGATAGGTCTTCATATCCCAGGAACGTGTGTACAGGGAGGAGGATAGGCATGTTTCGGGGACATTCCTGATGAAGGGCTGTTGTCGAAACATTGACTTTCCTGCTCCTCTGATGCTGCCTGACCTGCTGTGCGTTTCCAGTGCGGCACTTTTCGACTCTGACCTCCAGCATCTGCAGTCTCGCTGTCCCAGGTGCAGCAAAACATTGCTATGACTAAACCCGATACCCTTTCCCAGAAACAACATCATTTCAAACTATTTGCTACTTCTGCATATTAACTTCATGGATAGGAGCCGCTGTTAACCATTCGGCTGCACCATTCAGAATGCTCATGTCTGATCCGAGTGTGTCTGACCATCCGACTCCAGTCTGTTCCCAATAAACATTGACTCTCCTGTCCAGCAATGATCACTCCAGCTCAGCCTTGAATATCGTCAATAATCGCGTCTTTACTGCTCTCTGAGGAAAAGGGCACCACAGATAGCACAACACTAAAGGGAAAGGAACGTCCTTATTTCATTGCAGGACCCGCTATTTTAAAACTGTGTTAAACTAACATCAAATTGTCACCTTTTTTGAAACATATTGACAGAGTAATTAGGAATAGACATAGACTATACAGCCCTCTAAATGTGTCCAACATTACCACTGACTCATTCTCTACTCCTGTCCCAAGAAGAGAATACCAGATAGCATAACACCACACGAGCATTTAATAAAAGGAGCAGAATTAGGTCATTCGGCCCATCGAGTCTGACTGTCATTTAATAATGGCTGAGAGGTTTCTCAACATCATTCTCCTGACTTCTCTCTGTACTCCTTGGTACCCTAATTCATCAAAAACCTATCTATCTCTGGCTTATAGACACAAGTGTCTGTGTTTCTTTGTGTCTGTCTGTGTGCTGTCTGTTCATGTGTTTGTGTGTATGTGTATTTGTGTACATATATTTGTTCTTCCGTGTATTAGCCTCTGCATTTTATCTGTTTCAGTCTGCATGTGTGTGACAGTGTATGTCTCTGTATGCCTCTACATGTCTGCGGGTCCGTCTCAGTGCATGTGCTGTGAGTGTTAGGCTATTGGGGTGTTTACATATGTCTTTAAGTATTTCTGTGTCTGCATCTTTCTGCAATGGGAAATTTGTTGTTTTTGGAGGGAAAGTAGTAGCAGAACAGAAAAAGCGGTTAAATTGAGTATTGCCCTCCACAGAACATTGTTTCTTATTCAGTTGGTTGGATGTTGATATTACGGAATCTCCATTCTATTCACTCAGTCCCCTCCGACTCATGCTAGAGTCCTCCCAACATGGCGGGGACAGCGGGGGAAGGGAACGGATATTGGACACGCCACCACCCGGCTTGGCCCTTTTTGTCTTGTTCCAGGCTTTTTATCCTGGAATGGGAGAAAGGGAAGCGGGGAATGAGCTGTTCGTACTGTTGTAGGTGGTGGTGGGGGAGAGGTTTGCTGAATGGTGAGGTGTCTGGAGGGATTCAGACAACAGTGCAGAATCCATAAGGTGTTATTGGTGTGGGGGTATTGCATAGGTGACAGAAAAAATGATGGAAGGAAGGTGCTGAATTCAATAGTGAGAATGGTTGTACATGAAATTTATTTGGAGATAGAGCGTGAGCCTTGTTCAGAGGTAGGTGCTATAACAGATGTACAGTGAGTGTGAGGGAGCAGAGAGAATACGGTGACACTTATCCTGGCAGAACGAGGATACAGAATGTGCTGTATTGCTGGACATTTCTTCAGATCATCTCAGCATCGAGGTGAGCCTCAATGAACGTCTTCTCTAAGTCTGTCACTAATAATGTCACCGACCCTGTCCCTCAGATCCCACAGAATCGGTTTGGGAGGACCTTAGCAATGAGAAACAAGCATTGGTGTGTTCTGCCGTGCAAAATTAATGTGCAAATTCTGTATATCTTATGCTGTGGAAAATTGGTATTGTTGGTGCTGCAGTAATACTGAATTATCTCACGTTACATCTCAACTGCGTAAACTAAGTGACTGCTAATGCTGTGAAAAATAAATTCCAAAAGTGTGTATCAGGCAGCTGGAAGTGTATGTTGTTATCCAAACTAGAGACAAGGTTTGTTTGGATTTGGTGATGTGTGCTCTGAAGGATTAAATAATAATCTTGTTCTGACGAAAAATGACATTAATATGTTGCATTTTACACGGCATCTGCATATAATATCGAATGTTGTACATGAAGGTCAAACATAAGCGAAGCCTGGAGTCTGGAGGCTCAAGTTCACTCCAGTGAATTGGGAAAGTACAATATAGCATTCAGTGGGAGACAAGCAATGTTTGTCAGAGTCATAGAGTCCTAAAGCACAGAGGCAGACCCTTTGTTCCAAACCGGTCTATTCCGACCAAAATGTGCATTCGCACTAACCCCATCTCCCTGCCATTGCCCCGTTTCCATCTAATCCTTTTCTATCCGTGTATTTGTCCAAATTCCTTTTAAATGTTGTTAATGTAAACCCCTCAACCACTGGCTGTTCATTCCATATGTGCACCAGCCTCTGTGTAAAAAAAAGTTCCCCTCAGGTTCCCTTTAATTCTTTCCCCTCTGACATTAAACTGATGCCCTTTAGTCTATGATTCACAACACTGGGAAAAAAAGATTGAGTGCATTCTCCCTATCTATGTCTCTCATGATCTTATATTCTTCTGTAATATATCATCTCTGTCTTGTACACTCTAAAGAAAAATTATCGAGTGTGTCCTACACTCCCTATAACTCAACTATTGACTACTGGCGATATCCTTGTGAATTTCTTCTGCACTCTTTCCAATTTCATCACATCCTTCATGGAGCAAATTGAACAAAACCGAACACAGTGTTCCAAGCGCAGCCTCACCAACATCCTGTATAACTGCAACGTAACTCCCCAACTTCGATGTTCAATTCCCTGACTAATGAGCGCCAGTGTGCCAAAATCATTCCTCACTGTAGTCTACCTGTGACTCTACTTTGAGAGAACTGTGCACCTGAATTCCAAGGACCCTCTGTTCCACTGCACTCCTTAAGGCCCAACCATTCACCATGAAACTCTTACATTGATTTGATTTTCCAAAATGCAAGACCTCACATTAATCTATTGTAAACTCTATTTGCCATTTCATGACCCACTACCCCAGCTTATCAAGGTCCGGCTGCAATTTCTGATAACCTTCCTCACTGTCCACGATATCGCTTATTTTATTGACATCAGCAAAATTACTAATCATGCCTTTTACATTCTCAACAAAATCATTGATAGAGGTAACAGCAATGTTCCCAGCACAGAACCCTGAGGCACTCCACTTGTCACAGGCCTCAGTCCGACAAGCATCCTTCCACTATTACACTCTGCTATCTCACATCAAACCAATTGTGTGTTCAGTTTTCCAGCTCCCTTTGGATTCCACCTGATCGAACATTTCAGAGCAGCCTGTCATGTGGAACCTTGGGGCAACACGGTGGCTGAGTGGTTAGCACTGCTGCCTCACAGCGCTAGGGACCTGCATTCAATTCCCGCCTCAGGCAACTGACTGTTTGGAGTTTGATCATTCTCCTGTGTCTGTGTGGATTTCCTGCGGGTGTTCCGGTTTCCTCCCACAGTCCAGAGATGTGCAGGTTACGTGAATTGGTCTTGCTAAATTGCCCGTAGTGTTAGGTGCATTAGTCAGGGTGGGTTGCACTTCAGCGGGGTCGTGTGGGTTCCCACACTGTAGGGAATCTAACCTAATTTAAAGGCCTTTCTGAAATCTATGTAGACTACGTTTGTCACCCTACCCTCGTCTACATTCCTGGTCATTTCATCAAAGAACTCTAAAAATTAGTAATTTGAGATCTTCCAAGCACAAAGCCATGCAGACTGCTCCGTGTTTTTCCAAATGTATGTGTATCTTATCTCAGAGCCTTCTCAATTAACATACCTATCACAGTTGTGAAGCTAATTGGTTTATAGTTCCCATGTTCTTCGTTGCAGCTCTTCTTGAATAAGGGCACAACATTCGCTTCCCACCAGCCTTCGGTGACTTCATCTGTGGCTAACGATGATGCAAAATTATCAGCCAGGGCTCCCGCAATTTCTTCTCTCTTTGATTGATGTGTTCTTGGATATATCTGGTCAGGGCCAGGAGATCTATGGAAATATTGCATAGTCTGAAAAATACGTCTTTTTCTAAGGTACAATTACCAAAAAAAGCCGAAGTGACTTAATGATGGTTAACATAACATTTTAAAAATTATATTAATCATAGGAAGTGACTTCATAAGAATTTCAGACATTGTCAAAACGTGAGAATAATCAGAAAGTTGTCAGTGTGGAGTTTCCAATGCTCCCCCTGTCTCCGTTGGTTTCCTCTGGGTGCTCCAGTTTCCTCCCACAATCCAAAGATCTGCAGGTTAGGTGAATTGGCCATGCTAAATTGCTCCATAGTGTTCAGGGATGTGTACATTAGGTGCATTAGTCTGGTGTAAACGTAGAATCGTATGGAAATGGGTCCGTGTGGGTTACTCTTCGAAGGGGCAGTGTGGAACTGCTGGGCCCAAGGGCCTTTTTCACAATGTTAGAGCACAAAATCTGCAGAAATCTACAATCTGTATTTCAAATAAAACAAAATAAAGCAAGGTCAAATAGGAAATTGTGTAATAGGGAGCGGAGACTATATTGCTCCATTATCAAGGTCGTCCGTGAACCTGTAGCTGGATTGCGCATTTTATAGTCTGACAAACCAGATGTACTTCACAACAAAATATTGGCAACAAATCACAATTAATAACTGTGCTGTTGATGACTGTGTTTTATTTTCCTACACTTTGTGAAGAGGCCAGAAGCCATTGTAGATAAATGGAAGGAAATAAACGTGTTCCAAGAATTGTAGATAAATGGAATGGATCTGAGCATCTGCAACGGGAGACGAGACAGTGTGGATAACTGCAGACCAATTAACTTGACATCTGTAAGAAAACCATTGGAATCTACTACATACCACGTTATGTTCGATATTTAGAAATTAACAGTAACATTTGAGAGTATCAGCATGTGTTTCTGACAGAGAAATCATACTTGACAAACTTCAGAATTATTTCTTACAGCACAGATAATGGGGAACAAGTAGAATCGGCATATTTGGATTTTCAGAAGGCTTTCTGGAACTGAGTTTGTAAACAAATTCATGTGAAAGCATTTTGAGGAATATCTGTCAGTGGAAAGTTAAAGTTATGTTCGCTTTCATTTTAGGGAATCAGAATCTAGATGGAAGGACATGTTGAAGCAGCTTCACAGCGTGTTGGTTAGACTGTATTTGGAGGCTTGTGTGCAGTGTTTTTGGCTCAATCTGAGAAAGATTATACTGACCGCAGAGGAAGTGCAATGGACATTCTCCCTCAGATAGCGAGATTGAGAGGTGACTGCAGTGAAATTTAGAAAATTCACTGAACATATGACAAGTTGGAAATAAACAAACTGTTTCTCTGGCTGGCTAATCTACGTTTACGGCCAATAATGGCAGGATAAGGGGCAGGCCATTTAAAATAGAAAGAAGAAGCAAATCCATCACTTGAAGGAACTGACTAACATAGGGGCATGAAAACATGCTGGCAGGGTAAGATTAGGGAGAATTCCCAGGTATTCTGCAGGGCTATGAAGCGGCAGAGTGGCTCAGTGGTTAGCACTGCTGCCTCACAGCACCAGGGTCCCAGGTTCAATTCAAACTCTGGACAACTGTCTGTGTGAAGATTGCCAGTTCTCCCTGTGTCTGCATGTGTTTCCTCCCACAGTCCAAAAATGTGCAGTTCAGGTGAATTGGCAATGGTACATTGCCCATAGTGTTAGGTGCAATCGTCAGAGGGAAATGGGTCTGGGTGGGCTCCTCTAAGTGGACTGGTTGAGCCGAAGGGCCTGTTTCCTAACTGTAGGGAATCTAATCTTATAAAAAGGGAACAATTCGCACTCATCAATGACTTGCCAAATTGCATCCAAATCAACTTAGTGTTAGCATACAGAGCATGGTGTTAGCAGGCTGTTTGTGTAACTGTAGATTGATGTCCAAAGTGCAACACAGGGATCGGTGCTGTGGCCTTGTTACTGGTAATTCGGATGTGTCAATGTTGGACTGGGGCAGACAAAGTTAAAAGTCAGATAACACTAGATGATAGTTGTTGTGTTTCTGTTCGTTGAGCTGGGAATTTGTGTTGAAGACGTTTCGTCCCCTGTCCAGGTGACATCCTCAGTGCTTGGGAGCCAGCTGTGAAGCGCTTCGGTGATGTTTCCACCGGCATTTATAGTGGTGTGTCTCTGCCACTTCCGGTTGTCAGTTCCAGCTGTCCGTTGCAGTGGTCGGTATATTGGATCCAGGTCGATGTGCTTATTGATTGATTGAGTGCCAAGCGGCTAGGAATTCCCTGACTGTTCTCTGTTTGTCTTGTCATATAATAGTAGTGTTGTCCCAGTCGAATTCATGTTGCTGGTCATCTGCGTGTGTGGCTACTAAGGATAGCTGGTCGTGTCGTTTCGTGGCTAGTTGGTGTTCATGAGTACGGATTGTTAGCTGTCTTCCTGTTTGTTCTATGTAGTGTTTTGTGCAGTCCTTGCATGGGTTTTTGTACACTACGTTTGTTTTGCTCTTGCTGGGTATCGGGTCCTTCGTCCTGGTGAGTTGTTGTCTGAGAGTGGCTGTTGGTTTGAGTGTTGTTATGAGTCATAGTGGTCGCAGTAGTCTGGCTGTCAGTTCTGAAATGCTCTGGATGTATGGTAGTGTGGCTAGTATTTTGGGTTGCGGCATGTCCTCGTTCCGTTTTCTTTCCATGAGGCAGCTGTTGATGAAATTGCACGGGTATCCGTTTTTGGCGAATACATTGTAGAGGTGTTCTTCTCCTCTTTTTGCAGTTCTGGTGTACTGCAGTGTGTTGTGGCCCTTTTGAACAGTGTCTGGATGCAACTTCTTTTGTGTGTGTTGGGGTGGTTGCTTTCGTAGTTCAGGACTTGGTCTCTGTGTGTGTCTTTCCTGTAAACCTTTGTGGTGAATTCTCCATTCGGTGTTCTCTGTACCATCACGTCTAGGAATGGGAGTTGGTTGTCCTTTTCTTCCTGTCTAGTGAATCGGATTCCTGTGAGTGTGGCGTTGATGATCTGGTGTGAGTTCTCTATTTCCATGTTTTTAATGATTACAAAGGTGTCATCCACATATCTGACCCAGAGTTTGGGTTGAATTTGCGGTAAGACCGTTTGATCTAATCTTTGCATTACCGCTTCTGCTATGAATCCAGAGATGTGTGAGTCCATGGGTGTGCCGTTGATTTGTTTATATATTTGGTTGTGGAATGTGAAGTGTGTTGTGAGGTACAGGTCCAGTAGTTTAAGTATGCCGTCTTTGTTGATAGAACAAAGGATGAAACCTGAAAGCAATAACAGACCCAGATTCTATGGACTACCGAAAGTGCACAAACCTGACATCCCACTCAGACCCATAGTATGACTATCAGGGACACCATCATACAAACTGGATAAAGAACTACAGCAGAAACTGAAACACCTGGTCAGCGGATCCAGACAGTCTGTACAATCAACACAGCAATTCTTGGACTTCATCAGAAATATACATATAGACAAGGAAGAAACTATGGTCTCATTCGATGTAACGGCACTGTTCACCTCTATCGACAAAACCCTAGCCAGAGAAACAATAGCCAATCTGCTGGACATACAGAACAGACAACAAGACGGGGAACCTATCAACAAAGACGGCATACTCAAACTACCGGACCTGTGCCTCACAACACACTTCACATTCAACAACCAAATATATGAACAAATCAATACCACACCCATGGGCTCACCCATCTCTGGACTCAAAGCAGAAGCGGTAATGCAAAGATTAGAACAGTCTTACAGCAAATTCAACCCAAACTCTGGGTCAGATATGTGGATGACACCTTTGTAATCATTAAAAACACAGAAATAGAGAACACACACCGGATCATCAACGCCACACTCACAGGAATCCGATTCACTAGAGAGGAAGAAAAGGACAACCAACTCCCATTCCTGGACGTGATGGTACAGAGAACACCGAATGGAGAATTCACCACAAAGGTTTACAGGAAAGACACACACAGAGACCAAGTCCTGAACTACGAAAGCAACCACCCCAACACACACAAAAGAAGTTGCATCAAGACACTGTTCAAAAGGGCCACAACACGCTACAGTACACCAGAACTGCAAAAAGAGAAAGGAGAACACCGATTCAATGTACTCACCAAAAACGGATACCCATGCAATTTCACCAACAGATGCCTAAGGGAAAAAAAACGGAATGAGGACATGCCATACCCAAAGGACGAGCTGCACTACCATAAATGAAGAGCATTTCGGAACTGACAGCCAGACTTCTGCGACCACTAGGACTCATAACAACACTCAAACCAACAGCCACTCTCAGACAACAACTCACCAGGACGAAGGACCCGATACCCAGCATGAACAAAACCAATGTAGTGTACAAAACTCCATGCAAGGACTGCACAAAACACTACATAGGACAAACAGGAAGACAGCTAACGATCCGCATCCATGAACGCCAAATAGCCACGAAACGACACGACCAGCTATCCTTAGTAGCCACACACGCAGATGACAATCAACATGAATTCGACTGGGACAACACTACTATTATAGAACAAGCCAAACAGAAAACAGCCAGGGAATTCCTAGAGACATGGCACTCATCCACAGATTCAATCAATAAGCACATTGACCTGGACCCAATATAACAGCCACTGCAGCGGACAGCTGGAACTGACAACCAGAAGCGGCAGAGACAAACCACTATAAATGCCGGAGGAAAGATCACAGAAGCGCTTCACAGGAGACTCCCAAGCACTGAGGATGTCACCTAGAGAGGGGACGAAGCGCCTGCAACACAAATTCCCAGCTCGGAGAACAGAACCACAACAACGAGCACCCGAGCTACAAATCTTCTCCCAAACTTTGAACAAGATTATACTCAAACAAGTTTATTTCGCTGCAGCAGCTTTCAAATGGCATCATCACCTGATGAAGAAGCAGCGCATCGAAAGCTAGTGCCTCTGAATAAACTGTTTGACTATAACATGGTGTGATTTTGTCACCTTATAAACAATTAGCCAGTTGGTTGCAAATGAGGAGGAAGGTCTGAATTTACAGGAAGATGTAAATGGAACAGTCAGATGGGCAGATCAATGACAGATGGATCGTAACCCTAATAAAGGCGATGATTAAATGTAATATTAAATGAATGGCACACTAGGAAGGTGATCGGGTGCTTCTCCACACATCCCGGAATGGGTATGGACAGGGGAACACAAAAGTTGATAAAGCATAGCGAATGTAAACATGGCCTTTTTTCATCCAGGCATAGATTATAAGAGCTGTGCAGAACGTTAGTTAATCCAAGATGGAATAATTTACGTAGTTCTGGGATCCACGTTACAGGAAGATTGTGATTGGACTGAAGGGGCTACAGAGGAGATTCACCAGGATGTTCCCGGGATGGACCATATGAGCTATGGAGAGAGACTGGATAAGCCCAGGTTGCTTAATTTGGAGCAGAGAAGGCTGAGGGGGAGGTGATTCAGGAGGATAAGATTACGAGGGGCATGGAGAGCGTGGATAGACAGCAGTTGTTCCTTTTCGTCAAAGGGCCAAGAACAGGTCAGCGCACTTTTTAAGTGGAGGGTTTGAGGTTTAGAGAGAATTTGAGGATTGTTTTTAACCCAGCTGGTGGTGGGTCCTGGGATGTACTTCCTGAGAGGGGAATTGTCACGGGTAACCTAACAACCGTGAAAAAATGATTCAAGGTTGCACACTTGAAATGCCATAACATTCCCAGTTACGGGTCGTGGTTCAGAAAGTGGCACTAATGTCGACCGTACTGTATTCGTGACAGCACAGAGTCTATGCTACTCTGATTGTATGGCTGTGGAATGTCAGTCATTCAGCACCTGAAGCCGCAATTGATGAGTTTCTGAAGAGTATATTAACAAGAGTTATAAAAGTGAATTTATAATTGGTTCTAAAAACATGTACATGGCAAAATTAAGGGAAAAACGGTGCAGTTTCCTGACAGGCGGAAGGCAGAGAATTGAGGACAGGGTAATGGCAGAACAATGAAGCAAATATTTCAGTTTTGTCTTCCCAGAAGAAATCAAATAAAAAAAAACAACAATCTTCCCAGCAATACTAGGAAACTTTAATCTTGTGAGAAAGAAAGGAAATAAAATGGAATTGGCAACTAAACAGATTTAGAGGAAGTATTGGAACCAAAAGTAATGGGCAGAGACAAAGTCAATAGAGATTTATGAAAAGGGAATCATATTTGAGAAACTGACTGAGCAAAATTATGAGGAAGCAATCAATACAATATGACTGGATTTTTAGGAAAATAGGTGATAAAGCTCCAAGCCTACCATACAAATTCAAATCTTATGGGACTGGGGTTAGTATGTGGACATAATTTAGAATGGGAGAGCTGACATGACACAGCAAATAAGAATAAAACAATGTGTTTTCCAGTGGAAAGCTTGGAGTATAGCAGGAATCGGAGCTTGGGTCCCAGCTATTCCCAATAAACACCAAACTTATGGGAATCAAATGCAATATTCCCCATTCTGCAGATGGCACTAAATGACGATGTCGGATTGTGAGTCGTTGAGCAGGATGTAAAAAAGCTCCAAGATTGAGACAAGTGAAGTGAATAGACAAATATGTGACAAATGGAGAGCAATGAGGGTAGATGTGCCGTCGTGCCCTTTGGTGGGAAAACAGGACGGCAACCTACAATTTGAAAAGGGATTGGTTGAAAAAATATTGATTTATAAAGAAAATTATGCTGCATTTTTGTTTCGTTCTGCGCAGACCTCCGAGGTCTATGCAAAGCAGTGCATTCTGAAGCAAGCAGACAATACTGGGAATGGCTTCGCCAACGCTGACCAGTGATAAATAGAGCCACCAAGTGGCGAGCTGTAACATTGAAAAGGATTTGGATCTCCCTCCACACCATTCACTGAAAGCATTATTGCAGGAAGAGAAAGCAGTTAGAATGATAAATGATGCATTGACCTTCATTCCAGGGGGATTTGAGTTCAGGAGTAAGGGTGTCTTACTACAGCTATACACGGCTTTGATGAGACCCCATCTTGAACATTGTGCCGTATTGTGTGCAGTTTTGGTCTCCTTACTTAATACAAGACAAACCTGACATTGAGGGAGAGCAGCGAACGATGACCTGACTGATCTCTGGGATGACTGGCTTGGTGTGGGAGCAGAGTTTTGGGCGACTGGGCCTGTGTTCAATGGGCTTTAGGAAAAGGAGTGGTGATCTCAGTGAGATATATAAAACTCTGACAGGGTGAGACAGATTGGAAGCAGGGATAGTAATTCCCCTGACTGGGATGTCTAAAACAAGGGAAGACAGTATTAGATACAGGCAGGTCAGTCTGCATTGAGATGCGAATAAATGTCTGTACTCAGAGACTGGCGAACCTGGGGAGCACTCTCCCAGATCAGGCTGTGGAAACCAGGACATTAAATATAAATAAGGATTTATCGACGCTAAAAGGATCAGCCCTGTACCTTTCACGATGCTCTTCACCAGATGTTTTCGGGGCTGACTGACCACGTGATGTTTCCGTGGAATTCCAGTTCTCCCCAAAATTCTCCCCCAGTTTGAGATGATGTTTCTTCGAAATGTAGCGTATAATTCACAGTGTGAAGCTCAGTTTCAAGGCTTGCACAGGGATGCATCCCTGTTTCAGCTGAACACACTTAGTGTGCATTTTGCAGGTAGAGGATCACGAGCTTGGGGTTTGCTGTTCAGCTAATGTTGGAGATGAAATCTCGAACAGTGAACAGGAACTTGTTTTTTTTAAGAAAAGCACAAATTCATAAATGGTATGGCAGCCAAACCATGATTAATAGGCACGTGCCATCACAGAACGGCATGTATATTGATTGGAGGAGCAAAATTGATGGACAACATGGACGACAACAGTTCTTATTATATATTTCACGATGTTTAAGCATAGTAAGGGATACGAACACTGTGTGAGGAAAACTGCACTGAGGACATTTTCTCCATTAGCGAGAATGGGAAAGGCTCACTGTGTTGAATGGCCTACTCCTTTTCTGATGTTTCTGTGCAGTCTGTGCGAAAGTTCTGTAAATGTTGTCATTAGCTCTTACATGTTCGGAAGGAAATCTCTTCAGGGTCGACGGGACTGTGTCTCCCGTTCGCTTTTCCGTTACCGAGTCCAGTGCTGGGCATTGGGTATGGTTTTACCCTTGAAGTACTCGAAGCAGTTTGATACAATTGAATGTTTTGCTTGGCCGTTTCAGAGACCATTGAAGAGTTTATCACATGTCTGTGTGTCTGGAGTCACTTTTAGTCCAGATCAGGAAAGCCGGGAGATTCACTTCCTGAAAGTACATTGTGGAAAGAAATAGATGCTTACAATCGACAATGGCTTAAGGGTCACCATTACTGACACCAGATTTTAGATATTTATATGTTATTAATTGTTCTTAACTTCCACCAGCTGCCACAGCATTAGCCTGGTCTGGATTAGTAATCCAGTGACATTTCCACAACTACATCATTTCCACATTGGGACCTATCAGAAACTGCACTGAGCAGATTATTTCTGTGCTGCTTGACAACTCTGCCAGAAAGAACTCCCACCAATTTGAGTATCTAGATGGGACTGAGAGCGTGGTAATTTGTCAGATTGTAATTATTCTCCTTTTAGCAGACTGGACATACTTGCGTAATTTTCCACATTGCCAGGGAGATGTCAGAGTTGGAGCTGGAATGAAACAGCTTCCCCAGGGACACGGCTTGTTGTGCAGCACAAGTCTTCAGTCCTTTTGCAGGAATGGAGTCAGGACCCATTGCCTTTGTCGTATCTACTGTGTTCAGCTGTTTCTTCATCTCACGTGCAGGGAATCGAATTGATTGAAGACTGGCATCTGTAATTCTATAGGCATCATGGCGAGGGTGATCTGCATCATCCAAGCAACACTTCTGGCTGAGGATGGTGCATACACTGTATTGTTGTCTTTTACACTGATGTACAGGGTTGTTCCATTATTTAGGATGGGACTACGATGTTGTGGCCATCACGGAAACGTGGATAGATGAGGGACAGGAATGGCTGTTGGAGGTTCCTGGTTACAGATGTTTCAGTAAGATTAGGGAGGGTGGTAAAAAAGGAGGGGGGGTGGCATTGCTAATTATAAATGGTATAACGGCTGCAGAAAGGATGTTTGAGGGGGATCTGCCTCTGGAGGTAGTATGGGCTGAAGTCAGAAATAGGAAAGGTGCAGTCAACATGTTGGGTGTTTACTATAGGCCCCCCAATAGCAGCAGAGATGTGGAGAAACAGATTGGGAAACAGATTTTGGAAAGGTGCAGAAGTCACAGTGTCGTAGTCATGGGCGACTTCAACTTCCCAAATATTGATTGGAAGCTCTTTAGATCAAGTAGATTGGATGGGGCGGTGTTTGTGCAGTGTGTCCAGGAAGCTTTTCGAAAGCAGTATGTAGAGTGTCCAACCAGAGGGGAGGCCATATTGGATTTGGTACTCGGTAATGAACCGGGACAAGTGGTGGGCTTGTTAGTGGGTGAACATTTTGGTGATGGTGACCACAATTCTGTGACTTTCACCTTGGTTATGGAGAGAGATAGGTGCGCACAACAAGGTAGATTTTACAATTGGGGGAAGGGAAATTACGATGCTGTAAGACAGGATTTGAGGAGCATACGTTGGGAGCATAGGCTGTCAGGGAAGGATGTGGTGGAAATGTGGAACTTTTTCAAGGAGCAGATACGACGTGTCCTTGATATGTAGGTACCTATCAGGCAGGAAAGAAATGGTCGTGTGAGGGAGCCTTGGTTGACGAGGGAGGTTGAATATCTAGTAAAGAGGAAGAAGGAGGCTTAGATAAGGTTGAGGAAACAGGGTTCAGACAGAGCAGTGGAGGGATACAGGATAGCCAGAAGGGGCCTGAAGAAAGGGATTAGGAGAGCTAAGAGAGGGCATGAAAAATCCTTGGCGGATAGGATCAAGGATCACCCCAAGGCATTTTATGCGTATGTGAGAAACCTGAGAATGACGAGAACGAGGGTAGGTCCGATCAAGGACAGTAGTGGGAGACTGTGTATTAAGTCGGAAGAGATAGGAGAGGTCTTGAACATGTACTTCTCTTCAGTATTTACGAACGAGAGGGTCCGTATTGTTGAAGAGGAGAGTGTGAAACGGACTGTTAAGCTAGAAGAGATACCTGTTAGGAAGGAAGATGTGTTGGACATTTTGAACAACTTGAGGATAGATAAGTCCCCCGGGCCTGACGGGATATATCCTAGGATTATGTGGAAAGCAAGAGAGGAAATTGCAGTACCGTTGGCAATGATCTTCTCGTCTTCACTGGCAACGGGGGTGGTACCAGGGGACTGGAGAGTAGCGAATGTTGTGCCCCTGTTCAAAACAGGGAATAGGGATAACCCCGGGAATTACAGGCCAGTTAGTCTTACTTCTGTGGTAGGCAAAGTAATGGAAAGGGTACTGAGGGATAGGATTTACGAGTATCTGGAAAGACACTGCTTGATTAGGGACAGCCAGCACGGATTTGTGAAGGGTAGGTCTTGCCTTACAAGTCTTATTGAATTCTTCGAGGAGGTGACCAAGCATGTGGATGAGGGTAGAGCAGTGGATGTAGTGTACATGGATTTTAGTAAGGCATTTGATAAGGTTCCCCATGGTAGGCTTATGCGGAAAGTCAGGAGGCATGGGATAGAGGGAAATTTGGCCAATTGGATAGAAAACTGGCTAACCGGTCGAAGTCAGAGAGTGGTGGTAGATGGTAAATATTCAGCCTGGAGCCCAGTTACAAGTGGAGTTCCGCAGGGTTCAGTTCTGTGTCCTCTGCTGTTTGTAATTTTTATTAATGACTTAGATGAGGGAGTCGAAGGGTGGGTCAGTAAATTTGCAGATGATACAAAGATAGGTGGAGTTGTGGACAGCGAGGAGGGCTGTTGTCGGCTGCAGAGGGACTTAGATATGATGCAGAGCTGGGCTGAGGAGTGGCAGATGGAGTTCAACCCTGCCAAGTGTGAGGTTGTCCTTTTTGGAAGAACAAATAAGAATGCGGAATACAGGGTTAATGGTAGGGTTCTTAGTCAGGTGGAGGAACAGAGGGATCTTGGGGTCTATGTACATAGATCTTTGAAGGTTGCCACTCAGGTGGATAGAGTTTGTAAGAAGGCCTATGGAGTATTATCGTTCATTAGCAAAGGGATTGAATTCAAGAGTCGTGAAGTGATGTTGCAGCTGTACAGGACTTTGGTTAGGCCACTGTTGGAGTACTGTGTGCAGTTCTGGTCGCCTCACTTTAGGAAAGATGTGAAAGCTTTGGAGAGGGTGCAGAGAAGATTTACCAGGATGTTGCCTGGAATGGAGAGTAGGTCGTACGAGGATAGGTTGAGAGTTCTCGGCCTTTTCTCGTTGGAACGGCGAAGGATGAGGGGTGACTTGATAGAGGTTTACAGAGATGATCAAAGGAATAGATAGAGTAGACAGTCAGAAACTTTTTCCCCGGGTACAACAGAGTGTTACAAGGGGACATAAATTTAAGGTGAAGGGTGGAAGGTATAGGGGAGATGTCAGGGGTGGGTTCTTTACCCAGAGAGTAGTGGGGGCATGGAATGCGCTGCCCTTGGGAGTGGTAGAGTCAGAATCATTGGCGACCTTTAAGCGGCATTTGGATAGGTACATGGATGGGTGCTTAATCTAGGTTAGAAGTTCGGCACAACATCGTGGGCCGAAGGGCCTGTTCTGTGCTGTATTGTTCTATGTTCTATGTTCTATGATATATCTGGAGTCCTCTCCACCAGTAAGTTTTTGAATGGTCCGTTGATATATATGACTGGATGTGGCAGGACTGCAAATCTTAGATCTGATATGTTAGTCTTGGGATAATATCTCCCTCTCTCCCAAATGTCTACCCTGATGTTTGGAATCCTAACAGTCAAGTGCGGTAGCTTTAATGGGTTATCATTATTTTTAGATACACATGATTCTGACTCTGGCACGTTCACCCCACATTCGTCACTGAACCGTAGATCAGCTTGATGTTCATGGTAGACTGGTGGGTTATCCTGGGTAAACAGTTACAGACTGTGATCGATTACAATGCTGCTTCTGCTGCTGCTGTTGTCCACGGCATCACATGATCGAACCAGTTCGAACTGCAATATCTGCGATTCATTCTCCTGATCGTCCCGCAGTTCACGTCGAGACCCATTCACCCATCAGCCCTGTACTTAATTACTTAACCTGGTTTCTGATGTCGTACCACTTCCATGTTCATATCCTCATTCTGCTGAGTGTTTCTGCAGGGTGTCACGTGTCCAATTTGTTACATTACTCAAACACATCAACATATTCATCTGAATCTTTTCCTTTCCCGCAATGCCATCTTCTGGGTTTGAAGTGAATGTGTTTCCCTCTGTTTTTCTCCCTGACCATGATTAAGAGCTCTGTAGTATCAGTGGTACCAAACTTATGGAACCAAGGAATTTGTGCACCTTGTGTTATCGTTCACTTGCTGGTCTATGGAAGTCCCTGCTAAACAGGGCGTATGAGCAGCTTTGACACACAATTTTGGAACTTGTTCAAAAACAGAAATTGCTGAAAAAACAATGCAGGTCTGGCAGCATATTCTGGACTGAATGCAGAGTTAATATTTCAGCTAAGTGTCCCTTTTACAAAGCTCCCAGTTCCTCCAGCAATTTCTGTATTTTTATTTCCAGTATCCATCGTTGTTTGTTTAATTGAAAATTTGTGCTGTGCCTATTCTGGAGAAACTCAACAGGTCTGGCAGCATTTGGAGAGACATAGACACAGAGTTAGCGTTTCAAGTCCAGGGTGACGCTTGTTCAGAATTGCAAATTATTGGACAATGGGCTTTTTAATCCCTTGTCAGAGGTGGCGGATGGATGACCGTGTAAAGAGGGTGTGGCAAAAGACAAATTGGGCTTTTATCAGTGAACGCGAAGATGATGTTAAATGTGTATAAATTTAGATGTGAGTTGTGGAAAGGAGTTTTTTATATTGAGTGAAAGCTAAAAAAGGCACAACCAAATAGGGAGACCATTAGGAAGAATGTTGACTATGTGGCATTACATAGATTTGGGCAGAGGTACGTTTTCACTGTAGAGTTTTTCGCCCTCTTCAGACAAAGAAATTCAGATGCTTGACATCTTATTGGCACTAGTAAGAGTTTCATGATGCCTTAGTAATGTAATATGGAGTACAACAAATTACAGTTTGAAGTTTTGGGGCTGAGTGCTGTTTACCATTCGCTTTTAATATTGTTTCAACTTTGCAGTGATTATTTTTAAATGCTTGGTCTTGAGGTTATTATCAGATGGAGTGTAGGGGGTTGAGGTGTGAAATGAAAGAAGTGTATAAAATCATGAGAGTCATGGATAGGTTGCATAGCCAACGTCTTTTCGACATGTTAGTGAATTTCATAAATGGAGGACATAGCTGTAAGGTGAAAGGAGAAGATTTAAAAGAGACGAAGAAGCAACTTTTTCATGCAGGGGGTGACGTGTTCATGGAAAAGTGGTAGAGACAGCTACATTATTGAAAAGACAGTTGGACAAACATACTAATGGGAAACGTACAGAGGCATTTGGGCCAAATGCAAGTAGGTGGAACTAGTTTAGTTTGGAAAACCTGGTCAGAATGGACAAGTTGGGCCAAAGGGTCTGTTTGTGGGTGATATGGCTGTATCAATCTCGAAAGTGAGAGAAAATAAATAAAAGAAATGAGGTAAGTAAATTGGCAGGAAATATAAAAACAATCAGCATGAGCTTGTCTGTGTGTATAACAAAAAAAATGTTCAGAATGAGTGCGTGATTTTTTGTGGAAATGAAGTCAGGAAAGTATATTAAGGATATTTGGAGGGTGTGACGGGGGAATTGCCCAGAGGGAATTTGTAGGTAATTTTCACTAATATTTTACATTGGTCGTCACAAGGTGAAGCACTGTAAATATTTCACTGCTGTAAACAAAATGGTATTAGTAGGGAAGTTCGAACAAAAGCAACAAGGTTTTATTTTAAACAAGTAGAGAAATGTAAGGGGGGACAGGCCAGCAGAAGTTCATAGCTGGTTTTAAAGGAAAAGGTTACAGAGTGACTGGTGGCACTGTGTATTATATTCCATAACTCTCTGGATTACAAGCGTGTTCCAACGGAACTGGACTACCTCCAATGTGGTACCTGTCTTCAAGAAAGGATCGAGACTGAAAGCAAGAACCATTTAGCTTCACCATTATTACTGGAATCTGCAAGAGGTTGTTATTAACGAGGGAGTTGCTGGGTATTTAGAAATGCTTCACGCAGAGTCAGTACGGTTTTATGAAAGGGGATCTATCAAAAAATCATGCAAAGTTTATCTGGATACCCCTGAGAATGTAACGAGCGGACTTAATGAAAGGGAACTTATCGACATGAGGCTTTCCAGAGATTTTCCATAATGTATCACAAAATAAAGATTCTTACAGAATACAGGAGCTCATAATATGATCGATCATATATTTGCATGGAGTGACGATTGGTTAACACATAGAAATTGGAGAGTAAGGATTAATAGGTCTTTATGATAAAATATATCAAGTGGAATACCACAAATGGCATGAGTTATTGACCATCAACACTGATAGCCTGACGGTGGCAGCTGAGTGCAATACACATCCGAGTTTGTGGATGACACTGAGAACCAAAAGTCAGGCTGTTACTTAATAAAAATGACTCCCAAAAAACAGCAGTTCAAAGGGATTGGAGTGTTACTGTGTATGAAACATAACGTCAACATGCTGATGAAGCATGTAACTAGGTTGGTTCATTAGGCAGGTTCCAGGGATGAAAAGGTTGAATTATTGAGTACATCTAAATTGGTGAGGCGATTGTTTATTGTACCTAAAATGAATGAGGGTGATATTAATGAAACTTACAAATTACAGAGAAGGCAGAGGGTAAATGTAGAGAATATGGGTCCACTCTTGGCCAGAGTCTTGAATTCGGGGATTATAGGTACAGAATAAGGGATACCGAATTCAAACTGTGATGCAAAAAATGTCTTCTTCTGAAGGTAGTGAATATCTGGAATACACTAACGTAGAGAGTTGTGGGGGCTCGGAGAATGAATGTATTTACAGATGGAGTGGAATGGATTTTGACATATCAGCGAGTTGAAGGATACAAGTGCTTAGCAGGAAAGTGGAGTTGAGCCCTGGAGTAGATCAGCCATGTACTTAGTGAATGACAGTGTAGGCTTGAGGAGCCGAATAGACCGCTCCTGTTCCTATTTCTTTCGTTCATATGTTATGCTTTTGGAAAGTAACTGGTTATTTTCCTGAAAGTTGTGTTGCACAATGTTGCATTCAGGGAGAGTAGAGGATTTCTTTGAGTAAATTCTGGATTGGGTATGGGGGCTGTATCTACAATGAATCTGGGTCTGTAACATAACCCAATTGGAGAGCAGAAGATACAGAGAGGGGAGGCCTGGAAAGAGGGATTGGAGGGGTGGGGGTCACTTGCTGACTCAGCCTGGATTTTCCAAGTACATTTCTGAAACTACACCTAACCACCGGAGTGGCCTCGATCTGCCTCTCTATAGCAGGTTCGAAGGGCTGAATGGAACATCTGAACAGAGGGCTGACAGACACGATTGGGCCTTTCGGCCCTTTGACACTACTCCACTATTAAATAAGGACATGGCTTCATCTTTTTGTGTTCCCAGCTGCTCTTTCCTCTCCATGCACAATTATCCCTGATTCACTTGTCTATGGAAAAGCAGACGAATCCAGCATCGATATAATATAAAAAAGATTCAGCCATTCCAAACTTCTGGGAAAGAGAATTCCCACTTGAATGAATTCCCACTTAGTGAGTTTCTCCTCACTCTGGTTCTGATTGAGGTTGGAGGGTGTCAACAGTTTCCCTTTCTAGTCCCACTCCTCATTACTCACAACAAACATTAAATGTAACCAGGTTGGTGATATGGCCGATGATAAAGGCCTCATACTGCGTCAGGTTCAGTGACAGGAACAGTCAAACAGTTTGTTTTACTTAACCCAAGAGGAGCATGGTGGATCTGTGTTCAGCACTGATGCCTCACATCACCAAGCAGCTGACCTTAATTCCAACTTTAGGCAACTCTTTATGTGGAGTTTAAACATTCATCCCGTGTCTGTGTGGGTTTCTTCCCAGTGCTCCAGTTTCCCCCCACAATCTAAAGATGTGCAAATTAGAGTGGATCAGACATGCCTGATTGCCCATATTGCCCAGGTACGTGTAGGTTAGGTGGGTTATTCATGGATAAAGCTGTGTTACGTGGTGGGGGAAGGGCTGTCTGGGATGTTTTTCAGTGGGTCAGTGTGGACTCGATGGGCAGAAGGTCGTGCCTCAACATTGTCGAAGTTCTCTGATAATGACACAAGTTTGGACTATAAACATTCCAAAGTCTCCATAATATAAGCTCTTCATCGCAGTGAAGTGAAACATCTCTGAACTGCTTCCAATGTAATTATATCCTTTCTAAGGTAAGGGCACAAAAAAAATTCTGACACACAGATATGACGTTAATTTTGTTTTTGATAATTTGTTAATTTTTTTGCAGATAATTGGAGGCAGAGATATTGAATTGTTTTGAGACACAGACCGCAAGGTTCGTAAGTAACGACGGAGTCATGGATTTTGTGGGAATGGGCAGGAATGTACAATATGGGGGTAATGCTGACAGTGGTACAAAATAACACTGCTCCACAACATCCAGGAATATAAGGCAAAACGGAATGATGAAATGGATAACAGTTTAAAATGTGAACAGTGATAGAAAATAGAGAGATAGAGACCACTCGTGGTGGTTTATGCTGAGGGTTACCACACCTTGGGTGATGGGGTAAGGTTGAGAGAGCGTCCCCTTCATGGTAACCTCTGTCAGTGTGGGGAATTGAACCTGGGCTGTTGGTTTCCCTGTACATCACAAACCAGCCATCCAGCCAATTGTGTGGGAGACCGTGTAACTGCAACAGCCAGAGACAGTCACAGACAAAATGCTATAGAAAGTTTCATAACAGGGAAAACGTCACAATTCAGAGAACGGTCAAGATAATGGCTGAGGATAAAAATTGTCTTTGCTATGATTTATATATTATAATGAGAAGAGTGTTGAGAAGCTGTCTTTAGCTGAATACGATAAGGTGAGACAAGTGAAATAACCAGAATTATCGATTCTAATTTGATATTGATAACCATAAAATAAGCGTATATTTTTGATTTGTCTGTGTAAAATGTGCTTACCAATACATAGACATATAATGCTGGTGGAATATATTGTTAGGAGAGTCCGTCCCCCATGGGAAATGGCCTCGAACAGGTGCTTGAAGAAAACCGGGGTAAAAGTGCTTGAGTGTCGTCTGGTCAGTGACATAAACCCAAGGGGTTGAATGTTTGAAGCCCCTCTAAGATGGAGTTCAGGGCACAATCAGATCACTCTCAATCTTATTAATACTAGAGCACGTTTAAATGGTTGAATGGGGTCATGATGGATTTGAATATTATGTAATTTTAAAACATACATCTCTACACCTTCCCCTTACGTATTGCATACTCGGGCACTGACATATTTCTGAAAACTGGAATTACTTGGAACGTTGACTGGAACATTCCATAATTGGCATTCTTCAGAACATTCTATCGCCGTGTGGGTGTATTGCAAAGGTGAGGGGAGAGAGAGAGAGAGTGCTGCATGCAGTAGAGGGAGCACCATTGAATGAGTGGGACACCATGGGGAGGGGCGGGTAGTTAATGAGGTGAGTTTTTAAGATAACACCAGGAAATGAGCTCATCCTCATACAGACAATCCCTCTGCCACACTCGATGAAAATGGCACGGAGACAAACTATTGTTCAATTGAGCCCAATGAGTCATACACTCTGCTGACCTCACTCCCAGTTACAAAGCTGCAGACCAAATGCTTATCCAAAATACTCCATCATCTGAACCGACACCAATGTCCCATTCACCTATAATTCCTGAGAGTACTGGCTCTGGTTGTAGGATGGTCTCGAAATAACTTCATTTCAGCATTCTGAAAACTGTGATCTTCCATGAAGTTGTCTCTCAATCTCTCTTTCTCTTTTTCACAAAATGCTTTTGTTTGTAGGTATCTTAACTGATTCCTCTGTCATCATTCTCTGCCAGTGATTTCCACACCCACAACACCCCTTGCCATTACATAACGGAGGTATTGAGCTGGAAATGGACGGAAGCTGCATATCCTGTCACTTCCAGCATGGGCTGCTAGTTTCTCCACACTGGGCAGGGATCTAACACAGTGTTACTGAACAATGCACTAGGGTGGTGCACACAGCTCTGCATGGTGGGAGGGTAACAGATGAATTCACTGCTACTCACAGTACAGCTCCCCACACTGAACATTATACCTTGTCCGCGTTTATAGAGGAAGACCCTGGTGTGGGCTATATATCGCCCATGCTGGACAAACCGTTTTGTCCAAGCTTCTTAATCAATGCACCAGTGTGGTCTGTACTGCTCCCCATATTGGACAGATAGCTAGTGGATTACTGAGAACTGCACAGTATTCCATCCTGGACAGACTGCTGAGTTGTACTGAGCCTGGTCTGCACAGTACTCCGTGCTGAGCAGATATCTCATCTGATCTTATACATATCTGGTCTGTAAGTGTGGTATGGATTGTGTATCTGATATAATTCCTGATAGAGTTATCACTTATCCAGCTCGACGCATTCCGCTGTCAAACCCGGTGTTCCTGAAACGTATTGTCCATTAAATAATCATCTAATTAAAACATGAATATCTGTCCTTCTTATTATGGACCCGAACACACCCCTCTCATAATATATGACGGAGGTCGTCTCGACCCCAACGTTTTCATATTTTAAAGGTAATTGTGAGGCACTGTGTTTCAGGTACAATTCGTTTGGTCAAAATATTTGAGATTAAGCAAAACACAATTTATTCAAACACTGTAGACAAAAAAAACAAAGGAGAGGAACTTGGAATAACTTTATTTATTGGAAAACTAAACACGTTCATAGGTTATTTAATTACTAAACAGTAACAGTTCCAATAAGGTAACATCCTAAAAACTCGCACTTGTCCAAAAACCAATAGAGGAAACATATTGTCTGACCTACATTTCTCCAATCCAGGAGGAATGAACATCAAAAAAGAATTCTAAGAGAAATCTCAGAGTGTGCAGCAGCCAGGAGAGATTTTCCGCTTTCTACCCCTGCTGAGACCCCAGCAATAACTGCTGAAAGGTAAAACTAAGAATCCTGATTCAGTGACCATCACTCTACAGGACCAGGCCGCGGCTGCAAGGACAACAAGGAATGGTCTGTATCTAACCGTCTATACAACTGTAGTAGGTCTCTCAACAATGCCTAACCCCACCTAAGCAATGCAATGTTGGTAAGATAAATGTCAAAGTTAAATAGAAATAAATAACGCCAAAGGATGCAGCAGGCCTGGTAATCAGACACAGCCTCAGGAGCCCAGCAAATCCTACCCTGCCAAAAGAGAGGAGAATCACTGAGGTAGTGAAGGGAAAGCATCATCTCTCTGCCTCACCTCTAACTTTACAATTCGTGATGTACCATTAGCCCGACAGTCAGCGATGTCAACATCTCAGGATGACCAAATATTATTGCCATTTGTCATGGTTATTGTGAAAGGGGTTAAATTGAGCTGTTTGTTCCGTGATTGTGGTTGATGTCAGTCTTCATGGATCCTAACTGTCTCCCTGGAGGCTTTCCTCTTCTATTAATAAAGGCCTTTCTTCAACCTGTTATCACATAGTATCAGCGGCACTGTCATCCTCAAGATGATTGGGATCAGCAGCTACAGAGAGAGGGAGAGGAAGATAATCTTAGAACAATAGACTGGAATGTTCCAACAATGGAGCAGAATCTGAGAGTATGCAACTGGATTGTTCCCACAATGGACAGGAGTTTATCTACGGGTCTTTACTGGCTTTCTCAGGATTGGGCATGGATAGAGTTGTGGATAGAAGCGGTACTGAGGATTATTCAAGCTGGGTATTATCCCATCCTCGCTATTATCGGTGTTCCTGGTAAGCCAATTTATGGCCATTTTATAAACGATGGTGAAGCTTATTGCTATTTCGATTATTTATATATTAACAACACATAAACTGTTATCTTCAGTTTCAATCACAAACTCCACTTCATGTACATCAATATCAGACTCCTCATTCATAAACATCTAAGAAGAAACAATACAGTTCAGACCGTTGAGTGTTCCTTTTGCCCTGAACTTTTTTATGACTCTGTATTCTCTCTGTCATCAAACCTACCTACACCTAACTTTATAATATCCCCAGTCTCCAACTCTACCTCAGTGCTGTTGCTGAATTAGCCATCATTTGCCTCCTTCATAACTTCATATTTTACGGCTCCAGTTCTTTTCTGACAACTCTTCCAGTTACAAATATTTTGACCACAAAATTTTTCTTGTCTCTCCAGTTATTTCATAATAGGGATCTCATATCAGAGTAATAATGTCACTGGCGGTGTAAATCAGATGCAATTTACAGGCACAAGTTATGACTTTAAAAGGATTGTTTCAAATCCTCCCACAGCCGATGTTAAAACTTAAATTTGAATGGAAACAATTGGGATGAATCCTCATTTTACAAACGGCAACCATAAACAATCAGGATTTCTTTTATTATTTCTCTGATCGCCTTTGGTAAATAAACTACGTGTGATATAAAAAAAAGATCAGCTCCATATTGTCTTGACAAATGGTCTCGCAGTCAACGGCAATTCGTGATGGATAACAAATGCTGCCCTTGCCAGTGATGCTGACATTCTGTGAAACAACAGCTTTAAAGGTGAAATAAACCAAGGAACTGTAAATGATGGAGATCTGAAATAAAATTCTCCAGTGTTTGAAAACATTGGAGAATCTCAGCAAGTATGGCAGCGTCTGTCAGGAGAAAAAACAGATAGAGAGAGAGATAGAGAAAGGAAAAGTGAACACAGGGACAGCTGATGATGAACCAGAGGGAAAATAAAATGGGAGCTTATTCTCAGATTTCCCCTTTTCACATATTCCTGAATATCATATTAATTTGGATGTGTCCCTGTTTAAACTGAGTTATATTCCCTCTGCCCTTCTTCTCTAAGTGTGGTGATCTACTACATCTGCAATACAAGTGCTGCCATTATAGTTGCTGAGATACAGAGAAAGGTAATGTTACATTGTCGCCTGCTTCTCTGGAGAGAGGGACTGAGTGTGGGACTGTGGAGAGACGTAACGGCTTTTTCCGCTAAGAAGAGAAACATTTTCAACACTAAATGGTTGCACCCTGTGTGTGGGGATTTGACTTGCGCCTGTCATTACAGAGTGAAGAGAGGTTCTATTGACGCTTTTTTTGGGTTTGTGTTATCAGCTGCTCCGTCCATTTACAGAGATCCAAACATATGGTGACCCCCCTAAACATCATGGCATAGAGAGAGAACACAGGAGGCCAACACCTCCAACATACTGTCTAGCTATCACCATAGTTAACAGCTAACCAGACAATGCAACTTTTAAAAAATGTTTTGTGATTTACGCATGAAAGAAGTGAAACTTTCACGGTATACTAACAGATGAAAGGCTTAACAGACAGTCAATTTTTCTATGTATCATTTCAGTTACATCACACTGTATATTTTTGCTAAAAATTCTGTGTGTTAGGATTGAGCCCTCCACTACCACCTGATGAAGGAGCGATGCTCCGAAAGCTAGTGTGCTTCCAATTAAACCTGTTGGACTATAACCTGGTGTTGTGTGATTTTTAACTAAATATTTAAAACAGGATGGAGAGAGCAAACAGGAAAATAAACAGCTTTACATCAGCTTTGAGAAACACATTGTAACATTTTATAAAGAACGTGACAACTAGGTGCTTCGAGAATAATGATATGATTGGTAGAGTCAGCCTAGATTCAGGAAAGGGAAATTATCTTTGATAAATCAGCTGGAGTTTGTGGAGATTGTCCTTTGTGATATCGACAACTGAGAATCAATGGGAGCAGAGTATTTGAATTTTCACAAAACAGTTTGACACGGTTGAATACTGGTGAGTGGGGAATGCTAGAGTCCATGGATAGGTCGGGATGGAATACACCAAATGGATCAAAAATTGGATAATGGGCAAAATGAAGAGAGTAGTGTTTTTCTCTGGGTGGAAGTCTTGTGGGGTATCAGAAGGATCAGTGCTTGGGAAATAGTTGTTCGCTTTGTATAAAATGACTCAGATGGGCGCAACAAATATTATGGTTCTCACTTATATTTATTAAATGGTGAGAGGTTGGGAAGTTCTGTTATTGAAAAGGACCTGAATGTCCTTGGTTATAAATCAGTAACAGAATTCATGCAGGGCAGGAAGTAAATGATATGTGGTTCTTCGTACAAAATGATTGAAGTACCAGAGTTAGTATATCTTTCCTAATGGTGTGTTTTGTTTAGAGAGTATATTATTGCATTGAGTACACATTTGGTCAGCTTTATCAATAATGATCTCTTTGTCACCAAGACAATGCAAAGGAGTTTCAACTGACTAAACCCTGGCTTGATGGCACCATGCGGAGAGAGGGCATAACTCTGCACTTAATGTGTAGTACTGTGAGACAATAAGAAGTTGAAACTTGATGGCGATAGACGAATACTTATTACATCCCAAAAAGCTGAATAGGGTGAAAATTCCGTATTTCTAACTGGATGATTGACTCCCGATAATTTAAATGCCTGTGAAGAACCCTCATGTCCATTGACAGAGAGGTAGAGGGTCTGAATGAACTCTGACATTTTTATGCACAGTTACTGTGTGACACTGAATTGAATGTCACTTTGGACACAATCCGGTCAGCAGTCACAATACCATCAATATGAAAGAGTTAACAATTCTGCACCACATTCTGACCTCCATGGAGACCATGGGTCTACTATCTTGGCGATGAAAGACTCCTTGGTGAATGGCTATAAAAAGTTGGCTCCATTACTAATGCTAGAAAACCATGTTAAAGTTACACATATGTACTATGAGTAATTAAACCACGAGGAATAAGATGGTGCAGTCTATCTGTTTAGTCCATGCTCCATTCGTTTATGAAGCTGGAGCATCTCTGACACCTTCCTGTTCCTGGGTTATTGACTGGAGAAGCTGAATAATCGCTTTCTGTCCCTCAGTAAGTAACTCCAAGTGCAGAACACTCTCTTTCTGATCCCGTGTAAGTGATGGAGTGAGCAGATTCCTTCTCTTACTGTGTATTTGGCAGGAGGGACTGAATGAGCGATCACACATCATGTCCAATAGTTTGATGGGTTGAATGACTTCCACATATTCTTGTGAACATAGTTTGAGGTGCCGAATGAGCTGCATCTTTTACTGTGGACATGTACAATATCTAGCAGTGCTGTTACGTGAATGTTACCCAGACTTTAACAGCACGATCTTTAATGGTGTCCAGTTCTTGTTGCACATGGACACAGACTGCTTCAATATCTGAGGAGGGTCATCTTGTTATGAAAACTATGTAAACGTCAGTGAATATCCTCAATTCTGCTCAGTTTGGACTCAATGGGTTGAATGACCTCCTTCCACGCTCTAAGGATTCTATGATGACAAATTGAGGATGTCTGGGCTGAGGGAGCTACCCTGAGAATCTCTTGCAGTGATGGTCCACGGCTGAGATGATTGATGTCCACTGATGATAAACATCTTCCCTTGTTCTGTGAATGATTCCAAAAAGTATAGAGACTGTAATCAATTCTCATTAAGAGCGATTTTCCTCAGTCTCCTTGATGTCAACCTCAGTATAATACTGCCTTGAGTTCAGGGCCAGTCTCTCTGTCTAATCCCTCGTGTTTCCTCTTTTCTTCATATCAATAGGTCATGGTGTAGAAGCAGAGAATTTTTTTTTCATACAGAGGATAGTGAATGTCAGGAATTCTCTTGCACAGAGAGTTAGGGGATCGAGATCATTGAAAGCGACCAGTGGTGTCCCACAGGGATCAGTTCTGGGACCTCTTCTCTTTGTGATTTTTATAACTGACTTGAATGCGGAAGTGGAAGGGTGGGTTAGTAAGTTTGCCGATGACACGAAGGTTTGTAAAGTTGTACATGGGTGTTTGCAGGGCTTTTTTTAGGTTGCAACAGGACGTTGAGATAATGCAGAGCTGGGCTAAGAAGTGGCTGATGGAATTCAAGCTGGAAAAGCGTGAAGTAATTCCCTTTGAAAGCTCAGCTTTGCAGAATATAGGGTGAGAGGCAGGGTTCTTGGCAGTGTGGAAGAACAGAGGGATTTTGGCGTCCATGTCCATCGATACCTCAAAGTTGCTACCTAATTTGATAGGGTTGCTAAGGAGGCGAATGGTGTGTTAGCTTTCATTAGAAAGGAGATTGGCTTTAAGATCCGTGTGGTTATGCTGCAGCTTTGTAGAGCCCAGGTTAGACCGCACCTGATGTATTTTGTTCACTTCTGGTCACCCCATTATAGGAAGGATGAGGAAGCTTTAGAAAGGATGCAGAGTAAATTTACCCGAATGCTGCCTGTACTGGAGGGCCGGTCTTATGAAGAAAGGTTGAGGGAGCTAGGGCTTTTCTCATTTGAATTAAGAAGAATGAGAGGTGACTTGATAGAGGTGTAAAAGGTGATGAGAGGCAAAGAGAGAGTGAATAGCCAGAGACTTTCCACCAGGGCAGAAATATCTATCACCAGTGGTCATAATTTTAAGCTAATTAAAGGAAGATTTAGGGGAAATGTCAGTGGTAGGCTTTTCACACAGAGAGTGGTGGGTGTAGAGTCAAATACGTGAGGGAAACTTGGGAGACTCTTGGATAGGCATATGGAAGGAAGTGCATGGAAGACTGTTGGTGAGTCTGATCTTAGAGTAGGATAAACGGGTGGCACAACATCAAGGGTTGAGGGCCTCTATTATGCTGTACTGTTCAATGTTCTGTGTTCTATGGATGTGTTTGGAGAGGTTGGAGATGGATGTTGACCTGTCAGAGAGTTGAGAGTTGTGAAGATTTGGAGTTTAAAGCGGATTTGAGACTAAGAGCAGATCAGCCACGATCTTAGTGAAGGACAAGGCAGGCGTGGGGTGGGGTGGGGGGCGGGAGGTGAACAACATGCTCTTGTTTCTAATGTTCTCACATTCTGTTAGTGGAAAGTTAGTAGGTGTTATTTTCCTGGAAGGTCCATTTGAATGTTGTGGCCTGGCTGACCAGAGAATTTTGTGAGCCATCTCTGGGTGTGGTATGGGGGCTGTATTCAAAATTAATCTGAGTCTGCAACATGACCAATAAATGACACACCAATTGCAGAGAGGGGAAGCTCTGTAAGAAGAGATGAAGGTTCTCTTCCATAATCATCCTGGGATTTCCAATTACATTTTCCAAATCATCCCAAACCCTATGTGACAGTATTAAGGGACTGAATGGTAGCCTCTGTTACTGGCACAAGTTTATAGCAGCAAGTTGTCTCCAACTGCTCCTGTCCAGCAGGTTTTAGGGGCTGAATGGAACACTGAAACATTGGACTGAGGAGCAGGATTGGGTCATGAGATACTTCGAGCTTTTTCCACTAGGCACTAAGATTGTGGTTGATCAGTTTGTGTTGTCAGCCCCACTTTCCTGTCTGTATTCCATTATCTGTGACTCACTTCTCTATCAAATATTTAACTAACTCAGCTTTGAATTCTTGTAATCAGAGAGGCATCTCAAGCTTCTGGGGAAGAATATTTTCACTTGAAAGGCCCTTTTTATAATTTTTCCTCATCCCTCTTATTCAATTAGAGAGTCATACAGCGTGGAAACAGATCCTTTATTCCAGCTAGTCCGTGCTGACCAGATATCACAATCTGATCTAGCCCCACTTGCCAGCATTTAGCTCACATCGCTCTGAACCATTCCGATTGACGTACCTGTCCAGATGCATTTAAACATGTAACTGCACCCGCTTCCATCACTTTCTCTGACAGCACTTTCCGTACATGCAACAACCTCTGCATGAAAATGTTACCCCGAAGGTTCCTTCTAAATCTTTCCCCCGTCACCTTCAACCTATGACTCTACTTGTGGACTCCCCCGCCCTTGAGAAAAGACCTTGGCCATTCAGACTATCCATACCCTTATGATTTTATAAACCACTTTCATGTCACCCCTCAGCATCCGACAGTCCAGGGGAAAAAGCCTCAACCTGTTCATCCTCTCCCTGTCGATGAAACCTTCAGTTTGCAGAAAATCATTATAAATCTTTTCTGCACCCGTTCAAGTTTAACAACATCAATCCTTTAGCAGAGCCAACCAAATTGTATGCAGTATTCTTAATGTGGCCTCCCAAGCGTCCCTGTGCAAGCGCAACATGCCACCCCAACTTCTATACATAACGTTCTGACTGATTCAGGCAAGCATGCCAACTGCATTGGTCACCACCCTGTCAACCTGCAAATAAACTTTCAAGGAACTATTAACCTGCACCCGTAGGTTACTTTGTTCATCAACATTCCCCAGGGCACGACCCAAAATGCAAAACCTCACAAATATCTAAATTAAATTTTATCTGCAAGTCCTTGGCCCTTTGATGGTCAACGGTGCCGTTGCACTCTGAGATAATCTTCTTCAATGTCTACTGCACCATGATTTTGATGTTATCTGTAAACTTACTAACCATGCCTCCGATATTCCCATCCAAGTCGTTTATATCTGTGATGAAAAGCAGTGAGCTCAGCACTGATTCTTTCAGCACACCGCTGGCGACAGGACCCCAGTCTGGAAAACAATCCGTTACCTTCAGGACAATTTTGTATCCAACTGGTTAGCTTTCCCTGGATTCCTTGTGACCTAACCTTAATAACCTGTCGACCATGGGGAACCTTATTAAACACCTTGTTGAAGTCTATGTAAACAATATATACAACAGTGCTTTCTTCAGTCTTCGTTGTCACCTTTTGAAAATACTCAAACACATCAACGAGACATGACTTTCATCACACAAAGCCATGTTGACTATCCCTAATCAGTCCTTGTCTTTCTAAATGGATGGAAGTCCTATTCCTCAGAATCCCCTCCAACAAAGTCCTCTGTACTGACATTAGGCTCATTGAGTCTATAATTTCATGTGCTTTTGGATCACAGTTCCCTTTTCTAGTCCCACCCGTCCATTAAAAAAAAACTGTTATGGTGATGTGGCCAAAGATATAGCTCTCAGAGTGTGTCAGGGTCAGTGTTAGGAACAAGTCAGATCGATTGCTTTAATCTGCTAAAGCAACACGTTTATGACAAAAGCAAAATTCCTCCAACTTTGATGGAAAGAAGAATGACGAAAGGATTTGCTAATATGTACATTGATTCATGCCTTTGAAAAATACTGTGGAACACACACATACACATACACACACACACATACACACACACGTACGCACACACATACACACACACACATACACACGCACACATACACATACACATACACACACACGTACACACACACACATGTACACACACTCATACACACACACGTACACACATACACACACATACACACACACATACACACACATGTACACACACATGTACACACACACATGTACACACACACATACACAC
>NW_027310884.1:40000-41720 GCF_047496795.1 Chiloscyllium punctatum | reverse complement strand
CAGGTCTCAAAGTCGGGTTGAGCAGTCACGTTCACCCCCATCCCCTTTCGGACCCCTTCCCACGGTTGGAAATGCATGAAAATCGGCCTGTACACGGTGGGCGCTCCCCCCTCGAAGGTGAGACCTTCGGCAGAACCGCCGGGTCAAATCCGGCCGAGCTACCCGCGTTAGAGGTCTCAATGTCGGCTTCAGCAGTCACATTCAATCCCATTCCCGTTTGGACCTCTTCCCGCCGATGGAAATGCACAAAATTCGGCCTGAACACGCGGGAGGCTCCCCCCTCGAAGGTGAGACCTTCGGCAGAACCGCCGGGTCAAATCCGGCCGAGCTACCCGCGTTAGAGGTCTCAATGTCGGCTTCAGCAGTCACATTCAATCCCATTCCCGTTTGGACCTCTTCCCGCCGATGGAAATGCACAAAATTCGGCCTGAACACGCGGGACGCTCCCCCCTCGAAGGCGAGACCGTCGCCAGAACCGCCGGGTCAAATCCGGCCGAGCTACCCGCGTTAGAGGTCTCAATGTCGGCTTCAGCAGTCACATTCAATCCCATTCCCTTTTGGAACACTTCCCGCCGTTAACAATGCACGATATTCGGCCTGAACACGCGGGACGCTCCCCCCTCGAAGGTGAGACCTTCGGCAGAACCGCCGGGTCAAATCCTGCCGAGCTACCCGCGTTAGAGGTCTCAATGTCGGCTTCAGCAGTCACATTCAATCCCATTCCCGTTTGGACCTCTTCCCGCCGATGGAAATGCACAAAATTCGGCCTGAACACGCGGGGCGCTCCCCCCTCGAAGGCGAGACCGTCGCCAGAACCGCCGGGTCAAATCCGGCTGAGCTACCCGCGTTACAGGTCTCAAAGTCGGCTTCAGCAGTCACATTCAATCCCATTCCCTTTTGGAACACTTCCCGCCGTTAACAATGCACGATATTCGGACTGAACACGGGGGCCGGTCCGCCCTCGAAGTCAACACCGTCCGCAGAACCGCCGGGGCAAATCCGGCTGAGCTACCCCGCCCCCGAACACTCAAAGTCCCTCTGAAGCCTTGCATTCGCCTCCTTGGAAAATTGACGTCAAACATTACCAAAATCGGGGGCACGAGCACTAAAGCTAAGTCTCACCCTTTCCCTATCCCTAACCAGGAACCGAACGCCCACCCTCAGCCTCACACCAACGCCGGTGCCACTCCAGACAGACACACCCTTCAAAACCACACCCATCCGGCCATGCAACTCAAAAAGGGTCCAAATTCAGAAACACCCCCTTCAAAAGGCACTCCATCCTCGGCCACACCACCGGGACATGCTCCCCTCGGCGATAATTAAGCCCCCACCACTATTTGAAGCCAACCGCAGCCGCAACTCGAACGGAGAAATCAGTAACCAATTCAAAAATGCGCTTGGTTACTGATTTCTACTGAGCCGAAAAAATTCTAAGTGTCGGTGGTTACTGATTTATACCAACCCGAAAATATTCTAAGTGTCGGTGGTTACTGATTTATACCAACCCGAAAAAATTCTAAGTGTCAGTGGTTACTGATTTATACCAACTCGAAAAAATTCTAAGTGTCAGTGGTTACTGATTTATACCAACCCGAAAATATTCTAAGTGTCAGTGGTTACTGATTTGTACCGACCCGAAAATATTCTAAGTGTCAGTGGTTACTGATTTATACCAACCCGAAAAAATTCTAAGTGTCAGTGGTTACTGATTTATACC
>NW_027310884.1:30000-32500 GCF_047496795.1 Chiloscyllium punctatum | reverse complement strand
ATGCGGACGTGCAGAGCTTAGGCAGACCCCCCACTGGAGGCTCAACACTTCGTGGCAGCTCCGTGTCCCAGAGACCAGGAGGGTTGGCACACACACACAGTGTGAACCACCGACAGCCATTCTGGGACCGGTGACAGCCGTGCTGGCCCCACTGCCACGACACAGACGGACGCCAGGCCGCGCTCCCCGGCGGGGGGATGGCGTCGAGCCTGACGAACGGAATGTGCAGGGTGGGGGGGAAAGGCCAAGCGCTCCGACGCCGGAGGGCTCCGGAGTCTGAACTTAGGGGGACAAAGAGGACGGGTCCTCTGCGACACCCCAGCCGCGCTCTCGCCAGCCAAGGCGAGTGCGATTGATTGCCAAACGACCCTCAGACAGGCGTGGCCCCGGGAAGAACCCGGGGCCGCAAAGTGCGTTCAAAGTGTCGATGATCAATGTGTCCTGCAATTCACATTAATTCTCGCAGCTAGCTGCGTTCGTCATCGACGCACGAGCCGAGTGATCCACCGTCAAGAGTTGTCTGAGTTTGTTTTAGGTCTCTCCCTCGCCAGAGGAAAGCGACCCGGACCGCACATACGCTCCCCACCTTGAGCTACAGCCACCTGCACGCCGGCGTGCGGGCGGAGCAGGGTGGCGTGAAGCGATGGGGAGCACCATCCTGGTGCGGCCCGCAGAAACATACGTCTATTGGGGGGAGGAGGACAGGGCGCCCAAGAGGCGATGCGTGCCCCAACGCACCGCAGCGACGGAGGCAGGATCACCGCCACCATGTCGCCCGCCTAGTATCACGAGGCGTGCAGCAGCTTTGCCCTAGGAAAAGCAGAGGCGGGAACGGGCACCGGCCATCGGTTCGGCAGCGTCACTGACGCGTGCACGTGGCGGCGTGTCGGCGAGCGGACTTCCTGCGAGGAGGCGGGGGCGGCGGCACTCGCCCGAGCAGACGCCCGCCCGGCCCAGCCACCGCCGAGGTGGACTGGGAGTCGCGGCAACGGCTCGTCATACTCGTTCCCACACTCACAGCGCAGCTTGCCCGCAAGCCACCGACCACCGATCGACGCCAGGCGCCCCGACCGAGAGCGGGATCGCTCGTTCGCCCTGCTGGCAGTTCGCTGGGGATCACTACTGCACGGAGCTCGGAGACCGACGGGCGGCAACTCGAGAGTCTTTAAACCACCACCCCCATCCCGCAAGTGCAAAGAGGCTGTATACGCACAGACGGGTGAGGGGAATAGGTACCCCGTCGGGTTTGAAGGGAGCGTGACTAGATAGCAACGATGTAAACCCAGCCGATTTGGGAGCGAAAGACCGGCGCCTGCATCACCGGCTTCGTTTCCCGTGGCTGGAGAGTACACCGAAACCCTCCGTCTGTCGCGAGCTCCCGACGACGCGGTGCCGCCAAGCAGCAGGGCCGGACCTGGTGTGGCTCCCCTCGTCGATCACAGACCGGTCGGCACTACTGACGAGACGGTGGAACGGGCTTCGCCCCTTGTGACGAAGGGTGATGCGAACCCGCCCGCCCGCGTGCGTTCGGGGTGGACTCGGCAAACGGAGATTTGAAATCGGAAAGTGTCCTCCTGCCCCGCGCAGGTAGGCGCCCAACAGTTGTGGGGGGTTTGGCGGTGACCACGGCTGCAGGGCCTGCTACCCCGACGAGCTCTCCTGCTGGCCCCGAAACCACCCTCGCGAGACAAGTTGAAACGGAAACGGGCGTACCCCCAAGCCGACGATCCTTTCTTATTTGTTACTTTTTTTTTCACTTGCTCGAGTTGTGGCGATTTGGCGGTGACCACGGCTGCAGGGCCTGCTACCCCGACGAGCTCTCCTGCTGGCCCCGAAACCACCCTCGCGAGACAAGTTGAAACGGAAACGGGCGTACCCCCAAGCCGACAGAGATCCTTTCTTATTTGTTACTTTTTTTTTTCACTTGCTCGAGTTGTGGGGGTTTGGCGGTGACCACGGCTGCAGGGCCTGCTACCCCGACGAGCTCTCCTGCTGGCCCCGAAACCACCCTCGCGAGACAAGTTGAAACGGAAACGGGCGTACCCCCAAGCCGACGATCCTTTCTTATTTGTTACTTTTTTTTTTCACTTGCTCGAGTTGTGGGGGTTTGGCGGTGACCACGGCTGCAGGGCCTGCTACCCCGACGAGCTCTCCTGCTGGCCCCGAAACCACCCTCGCGAGACAAGTTGAAACGGAAACGGGCGTACCCCCAAGCCGACGATCCTTTCTTATTTGTTACTTTTTTTTTCACTTGCTCGAGTTGTGGGGGTTTGGCGGTGACCACGGCTGCAGGGCCTGCTACCCCGACGAGCTCTCCTGCTGGCCCCGAAACCACCCTCGCGAGACAAGTTGAAACGGAAACGGGCGTACCCCCAAGCCGACGATCCTTTCTTATTTGTTACTTTTTTTTTCACTTGCTCGAGTTGTGGGGGTTTGGCGGTGACCACGGCTGCAGGGCCTGCTACCCCGACGAGCTCTCCTGCTGGCCCCGAAACCACCC
>NW_027310884.1:10000-25000 GCF_047496795.1 Chiloscyllium punctatum | reverse complement strand
ACTCCCAGAGCCGGTCGTGCGGTGCGCGAGGTCTGCTCTCTTCACAAGAGGCTTTATTAGGGAGTGCTAAGGCAAGGTTCTGTGCCCTCCACCCTCATCGCAACACCCATGGGAGCCTCCGGTCGTCAATAGACCGCCGCACCGGCCTCTGACTGACTCTCAGAATGGACGGAAAGAGCCGGGTAAGCCTTTCAAAAGATTCGACCACGTGCCGAAAACTTTAGACTTCCGTGAGCTCTCCGGCTTGCACCGAGACCCGAAGTCGACGTGCGAAGCACCACGGGACCCCTTTCGCCTGCAGGTCCCGAGCCGCCTTTATTTGCTGTTACGAGCATCGTGTGCCCCATACCTGCGTGACGAGCACCGCAGGGCGGCAGAGCCATCGCACTTGGCCGGGTGGCAGAGGAGGACCAGACTATTCACAGATAGCGGCCCAACGACTCCCAGAGCCGGTCGTGCGGCGCGCGAGGTCTGCTCTCTTCACAAGAGGCTTTATTAGGGAGTGCTAAGGCAAGGTTCTGTGCCCTCCACCCTCATCGCAACACCCATGGGAGCCTCCGGTCGTCAATAGACCGCCGCACCGGCCTCTGACTGACTCTCAGAATGGACGGAAAGAGCCGGGTAAGCCTTTCAAAAGATTCGACCACGTGCCGAAAACTTTAGACTTCCGTGAGCTCTCCGGCTTGCACCGAGACCCGAAGTCGACGTGCTAAGCACCACGGGACCCCTTTCGCCTGCAGGTCCCGAGCCGCCTTTATTTGCTGTTACGAGCATCGTGTGCCCCATACCTGCGTGACGAGCACCGCAGGGCGGCAGAGCCATCGCACTTGGCCGGGTGGCAGAGGAGGACCAGACTATTCACAGATAGCGGCCCAACGACTCCCAGAGCCGGTCGTGCGGCGCGCGAGGTCTGCTCTCTTCACAAGAGGCTTTATTAGGGAGTGCTAAGGCAAGGTTCTGTGCCCTCCACCCTCATCGCAACACCCATGGGAGCCTCCGGTCGTCAATAGACCGCCGCACCGGCCTCTGACTGACTCTCAGAATGGACGGAAAGAGCCGGGTAAGCCTTTCAAAAGATTCGACCACGTGCCGAAAACTTTAGACTTCCGTGAGCTCTCCGGCTTGCACCGAGACCCGAAGTCGACGTGCTAAGCACCACGGGACCCCTTTCGCCTGCAGGTCCCGAGCCGCCTTTATTTGCTGTTACGAGCATCGTGTGCCCCATACCTGCGTGACGAGCACCGCAGGGCGGCAGAGCCATCGCACTTGGCCGGGTGGCAGAGGAGGACCAGACTATTCACAGATAGCGGCCCAACGACTCCCAGAGCCGGTCGTGCGGCGCGCGAGGTCTGCTCTCATCACAAGAGGCTTTAGGGAGTGCTCAGGCAAGGGTCAGCCCGCAGCCTTCCTGGCAACACCCAGGGGAACCAGGCCACTCGCGTCTCTCGCCTTCATTTTCGACACGAGCGCCTGCGGAGGGCCACCACCCCCTCCGATTGTCAAGAGACCTCCGCACCGGCCTCTGACTTACTCTCAGAATGGACGGAAAGAGCCGGGTAAGCCTTTGAAAAGATTCGACCACGTGCCGAAAACTTTAGACTTCCGTGAGCTCTCCGGCTTGCACCGAGACCCGAAGTCGACGTGCTTAGCACCACGGGACCCCTTTCGCCTGCAGGTCCCGAGCCGCCTTTTATTTTTGTTACGAGTATCGTGTTCCCCAAACCTGGGTGACGAGCACCGCAGGGCGGCAGAGCCATCGCGCTTGTCCGGGTGGCAGAGGAGGACCAGACTATTCACAAATAGCGGCCCAACGACTCCCAGAGCCGGTCGTGCGGCAGGCGAGGTCTGCTCTCATCACAAGAGGCTTTAGGGAGTGCTCAGGCAACGGTCAGCCCGCAGCCTTCTTGGCAACACCCAAGGGAACCAGGCCACTCGCGTCTCTCGCCTTCATTTTGGACACGAGCGCCTGTGGAGGGACGGCCGGAGTCAACGTGGGGTTTGCCCGCCCTCCAATAGTGTCAAAAGACCGCCGCACAAGTCTCTGACTGACTCTTAGAACAGACAGAAAGAGTTTGTCAAATCTGTCAAAAAATTGACAAAGTGTCAAAAATTCGACTTCCAAGAGCTCTCCGGCATGCACTCATACCTGTCATTAAAGTGCTATGCCCGTGGAACCGTTTTTCGGATGCCTTTCAGAACGGTCCCGCGCCGCCATTTTGTTCTAAAAATCGTGTTCCCATATATCTCCGGGTACCCCGCCAACCTCACTGCGGAAAAACTACAAGTGGCACTGAATGGGTCTGAATTCCAAATTTGACTGCATCGGTCTGGAACTCGGTCCGGTCAAAACCGTTTGGATTTTTCTCGGTCCGGACTTCCGCGACAGACAAAGTTAAAGTTTTCGGGCTGCAGGCACAAAACGACAGCTGGCCATTTGCCGGGCTCAATTCACCCAATTCCTCCGGCACTTCGGAGCACATGTTCGGTGTAAGTTTGCGAATCTTTCCCGATGCTGCAGCATTTTCCTCCGCTGACACTTAGAATATTTTTCACACTTTGCTGAAAATTTTTCTAAGTGTTTTTTTCCAAGTTTTCCTGGTTACTGATTTCTTCTTTTTAAACATTTTTCTAAGTTTTTCTGGTTACTGATTTCTTCTTTTTAAACATTTTTCGCAGTTTGTCTGGTTACTGATTTCTTCTTTTTAAACATTTTTCGCCGTTTTTCTGGTTACTGATTTCTTCTTTTTAAACATTTTTCGCCGTTTTTCTGGTTACTCATTTCTTCTTTTTAAACATTTTTCTAAGTTTTTCTGGTTACTGATTTCTTCTTTTTAAACATTTTTCTAAGTTTTTCTGGTTACTCATTTCTTCTTTTTAAACATTTTTCTAAGTTTTTCTGGTTACTCACTTCTTCTTTTTAAACATTTTTCTAAGTTTTTCTGGTTACTGATTTCTTCTTTTTAAACATTTTTCGCCGTTTTTCTGGTTACTGATTTCTTCTTTTTAAACATTTTTCGCCGTTTTTCTGGTTACTGATTTCTTCTTTTTAAACATTTTTCTAAGTTTTTCTGGTTACTCATTTCTTCTTTTTAAACATTTTTCTAAGTTTTTCTGGTTACTGATTTCTTCTTTTTAAACATTTTTCTAAGTTTTTCTGGTTACTCATTTCTTCTTTTTAAACATTTTTCTAAGTTTTCCTGGTTACTCACTTCTTCTTTTTAAACATTTTTCTAAGTTTTTCTGGTTACTGATTTCTTCTTTTTAAACATTTTTCTAAGTTTTTCTGGTTACTCATTTCTTCTTTTTAAACATTTTTCTAAGTTTTTCTGGTTACTGACTTCTTCTTTTTAAACATTTTTCGCAGTTTGTCTGGTTACTGATTTCTTCTTTTTAAACATTTTTCGCCGTTTTTCTGGTTACTGATTTCTTCTTTTTAAACATTTTTCTAAGTTTTTCTGGTTACTCACTTCTTCTTTTTAAACATTTTTCTAAGTTTTCCTGGTTACTGATTTCTTCTTTTTAAACATTTTTCTAAGTTTTTCTGGTTACTGATTTCTTCTTTTTAAACATTTTTCTAAGTTTTTCTGGTTACTGATTTCTTCTTTTTAAACATTTTTCGCAGTTTGTCTGGTTAATGATTTCTTCTTTTTAAACATTTTTCTAAGTTTGTCTGGTTACTGATTTCTTCTTTTTAAACATTTTTCTAAGTTTTTCTGGTTACTCACTTCTTCTTTTTAAACATTTTTCTAAGTTTTCCTGGTTACTCATTTCTTCTTTTTAAACATTTTTCGCAGTTTTTCTGGTTACTGATTTCTTCTTTTTAAACATTTTTCTAAGTTTTCCTGGTTACTGATTTCTTCTTTTTAAACATTTTTCTAAGTTTTTCTGGTTACTGATTTCTTCTTTTTAAACATTTTTCTAAGTTTTTCTGGTTACTGATTTCTTCTTTTTAAACATTTTTCTAAGTTTTTCTGGTTACTCACTTCTTCTTTTTAAACATTTTTCTAAGTTTTTCTGGTTACTCACTTCTTCTTTTGAAACATTTTTCTAAGTTTTTCTGGTTACTGATTTCTTCTTTTTAAACATTTTTCTAAGTTTTTCTGGTTACTGATTTCTTCTTTTTAAACATTTTTCGCAGTTTGTCTGGTTACTGATTTCTTCTTTTTAAACATTTTTCGCCGTTTTTCTGGTTACTGATTTCTTCTTTTTAAACATTTTTCTAAGTTTTTCTGGTTACTCACTTCTTCTTTTTAAACATTTTTCTAAGTTTTTCTGGTTACTGATTTCTTCTTTTTAAACATTTTTCGCAGTTTTTCTGGTTACTGATTTCTTCTTTTTAAACATTTTTCTAAGTTTTTCTGGTTACTGATTTCTTCTTTTTAAACATTTTTCTAAGTTTTTCTGGTTACTCACTTCTTCTTTTTAAACATTTTTCTAAGTTTTCCTGGTTACTGATTTCTTCTTTTTAAACATTTTTCGCAGTTTGTCTGGTTACTGATTTCTTCTTTTTAAACATTTTTCGCAGTTTTTCTGGTTACTGATTTCTTCTTTTTAAACATTTTTCTAAGTTTTTCTGGTTACTGATTTCTTCTTTTTAAACATTTTTCTAAGTTTTTCTGGTTACTGATTTCTTCTTTTTAAACATTTTTCTAAGTTTTTCTGGTTACTCACTTCTTCTTTTGAAACATTTTTCTAAGTTTTTCTGGTTACTCACTTCTTCTTTTGAAACATTTTTCTAAGTTTTTCTGGTTACTGATTTCTTCTTTTTAAACATTTTTCGCAGTTTGTCTGGTTACTGATTTCTTCTTTTTAAACATTTTTCGCCGTTTTTCTGGTTACTGATTTCTTCTTTTTAAACATTTTTCTAAGTTTTTCTGGTTACTCACTTCTTCTTTTTAAACATTTTTCTAAGTTTTTCTGGTTACTGATTTCTTCTTTTTAAACATTTTTCGCAGTTTTTCTGGTTACTGATTTCTTCTTTTTAAACATTTTTCTAAGTTTTTCTGGTTACTGATTTCTTCTTTTTAAACATTTTTCTAAGTTTTTCTGGTTACTCACTTCTTCTTTTTAAACATTTTTCTAAGTTTTCCTGGTTACTGATTTCTTCTTTTTAAACATTTTTCGCAGTTTGTCTGGTTACTGATTTCTTCTTTTTAAACATTTTTCGCAGTTTTTCTGGTTACTGATTTCTTCTTTTTAAACATTTTTCTAAGTTTTTCTGGTTACTGATTTCTTCTTTTTAAACATTTTTCTAAGTTTTTCTGGTTACTCACTTCTTCTTTTTAAACATTTTTCTAAGTTTTTCTGGTTACTCACTTCTTCTTTTGAAACATTTTTCTAAGTTTTTCTGGTTACTGATTTCTTCTTTTTAAACATTTTTCGCAGTTTGTCTGGTTACTGATTTCTTCTTTTTAAACATTTTTCGCCGTTTTTCTGGTTACTGATTTCTTCTTTTTAAACATTTTTCTAAGTTTTTCTGGTTACTCACTTCTTCTTTTTAAACATTTTTCTAAGTTTTTCTGGTTACTGATTTCTTCTTTTTAAACATTTTTCGCAGTTTTTCTGGTTACTGATTTCTTCTTTTTAAACATTTTTCTAAGTTTTTCTGGTTACTGATTTCTTCTTTTTAAACATTTTTCTAAGTTTTTCTGGTTACTGACTTCTTCTTTTTAAACATTTTTCTAAGTTTTCCTGGTTACTGATTTCTTCTTTTTAAACATTTTTCGCAGTTTGTCTGGTTACTGATTTCTTCTTTTTAAACATTTTTCGCAGTTTTTCTGGTTACTGATTTCTTCTTTTTAAACATTTTTCTAAGTTTTTCTGGTTACTGATTTCTTCTTTTTAAACATTTTTCTAAGTTTTTCTGGTTACTCACTTCTTCTTTTTAAACATTTTTCTAAGTTTTTCTGGTTACTCACTTCTTCTTTTGAAACATTTTTCTAAGTTTTTCTGGTTACTGATTTCTTCTTTTTAAACATTTTTCTAAGTTTTTCTGGTTACTGATTTCTTCTTTTTAAACATTTTTCGCAGTTTGTCTGGTTACTGATTTCTTCTTTTTAAACATTTTTCGCCGTTTTTCTGGTTACTGATTTCTTCTTTTTAAACATTTTTCTAAGTTTTTCTGGTTACTCACTTCTTCTTTTTAAACATTTTTCTAAGTTTTTCTGGTTACTGATTTCTTCTTTTTAAACATTTTTCGCAGTTTTTCTGGTTACTGATTTCTTCTTTTTAAACATTTTTCTAAGTTTTTCTGGTTACTGATTTCTTCTTTTTAAACATTTTTCTAAGTTTTTCTGGTTACTCACTTCTTCTTTTTAAACATTTTTCTAAGTTTTCCTGGTTACTGATTTCTTCTTTTTAAACATTTTTCGCAGTTTGTCTGGTTACTGATTTCTTCTTTTTAAACATTTTTCGCAGTTTTTCTGGTTACTGATTTCTTCTTTTTAAACATTTTTCTAAGTTTTTCTGGTTACTCACTTCTTCTTTTATAACATTTTTCTAAGTTTTCCTGGTTACTGATTTCTTCTTTTTAAACATTTTTCTAAGTTTTCCTGGTTACTGATTTCTTCTTTTTAAACATTTTTCTAAGTTTTTCTGGTTACTCATTTCTTCTTTTTAAACATTTTTCGCAGTTTTTCTGGTTACTGATTTCTTCTTTTTAAACATTTTCCTAAGTTTTCCTGGTTACTGATTTCTTCTTTTTAAACATTTTTCTAAGTTTTCCTGGTTACTCATTTCTTCTTTTTGATCATTTTTCTAAGTTTTCCTGGTTACTGATTTCTTCGTTTTGAACATTTTTCTAAGTTTTCCTGGTTACTCACTTCTTCTTTTCAAACATTTTTCTTCGTTTTTCTGTTTACTCATTTAGCACTTTCAGGCACTTTCCGATCATTTCCTCGTTCCCGATTTCACCCTTTAAAACGCTTTCGGGCATTTCCCTAAGTTTTGCGGTTCACTCGTTTGGGACTCACTGACACCTTCTCTAGCTTCCCTGCTCACTTTTTTCGTACTGTTGAGAAAATTCGAACCCTTTCCTTAACTATGCCGGTTACTGACTTCACCGCTTCAGACCCTTGTCCCCGTAATGAAAGATACCATTTCCCACCGTGGGAAATGCACGAAAATCGGACTGAACACGGGGGAGGCTCCCCCCTCGAAGGCGAGACCGTCGGCAGAACCGCCGGGTCAAACCCGGCTGAGCTACCCGGCTTACAAGTCTCAAAGTCGGTATGAGCAGTCACGTCCACCCCCATTCCCTTTTGGACCACTTCCCACGGTTCCAAATGCATGAAAATCGGCCTGTACACGGGGGAGGCACCCGCCTCGAAGACGAGACCGTCGGCAGAACCGCCGGGTCAAACCCGGCTGAGCTACCCGGCTCGGAAGCGCCAAAGTCGGGTTGAGCAGTCACATTCACTCCCATCCCCTTTTGGGCAACTTCCCACGGTTGGAAATGCATGGAAATCGGACTGAACACGGGGGAGGCTCCCCCCTCGAAGGCGAGACCGTCGGCAGAACCGCCGGATCAAACCCGGCTGAGCTACCCGGCTTACAAGTCTCAAAGTCGGTATGAGCAGACACGTCCACCCCCATTCCCTTTTGGACCACTTCCCACGGTTCGAAATGCATGAAAATCGGCCTGTATACGGGGGAGGCACCCGCCTCGAAGACGAGACCGTCGGCAGAACCGCCGGGTCAAACCCGGCTGAGCTACCCGGCTCGGAAGCGCCAAAGTCGGGTTGAGCAGTCACATTCACTCCCATCCCCTTTTGGGCAACTTCCCACGGTTGGAAATGCATGGAAATCGGACTGAACACGGGGGAGGCTCCCCCCTCGAAGGCGAGACCGTCGGCAGAACCGCCGGATCAAACCCGGCTGAGCTACCCGGCTTACAAGTCTCAAAGTCGGTATGAGCAGACACGTCCACCCCCATTCCCTTTTGGACCACTTCCCACGGTTCGAAATGCATGAAAATCGGCCTGTATACGGGGGAGGCACCCGCCTCGAAGACGAGACCGTCGGCAGAACCGCCGGGTCAAACCCGGCCGGGCTACCCGGGTTAGAAGCCCTAGAGTCGGGTTGAGCAGTCACAATCACTCCCATCCCCTTTTGAACCTGTTCCCACCGTTGGAAATGCACGAAAATCGGCCTGTACACGGGGGAGGCTCCCCCCTCGAAGGCGAGACCGTCGGCAGAACCGCCGGGTCAAACCCGGCTGAGCTACCCGGCTTACAAGTCTCGAAGTCGGGTTGAGCAGTCACATTCACTCCCATCGACTTTTGGGCAACTTCCCACCGTTGCAAATGCATGAAAATCGGCCTGTACACGGGGGAGGCACCCGCCTCGAAGTCGAGACCGTCGGCAGAACCGCCGGGTCCAACCCGGCTGAGCTACCCGGCTTACAAGTCTCAAAGCCGGGTTGGGCAGTCACGTTCACCCCCATTCCCTTTTGGATCACTTCCCACGGTTCGAAATGCACGAAAACCGGCCTGTACACGGGGGAGGGTCCGCCCTCGAAGGCGAGACCGTCGGCAGAACCGCCGGGTCAAACCTGGCTGAGCTACCCGGCTTACAAGTCTCAAAGTCGGGTTGAGCAGTCACGTTCACTCCCATCGACTTTTAGACCACTTCCCACGGTTCGAAATGCACGAAAATCGGCCTGTACACGGGGGAGGCACCCGCCTCGAAGACGAGACCGTCGGCAGAACCGCCGGGTCAAACCCGGCCGAGCTACCCGGCTTAAAAGTCTCAAAGTCGGTATGAGCAGTCACATTCACCCCCATTCCCTTTTGGACCACTTCCCACGGTTGGAAATGCATGAAAATCGGCCTGGACACGGGGGAGGCTCCCCCCTCGATGACGAGACCGTCGGCAGAACCGCCGGAACAAACCCGGCTGAGCTACCCGGCTTACAAGTCTCAAAGTCGGTATGAGCAGACACGTCCACCCCCATTCCCTTTTGGACCACTTCCCACCGTTGGAAATGCACGAAAATCGGCCTGTACACGGGGGAGGCACCGGCCTCGAAGACGAGACCGTCGGCAGAACCGCCGGGTCAAACCCGGCTGAGCTACCCGGCTTACAAGTCTCAAAGTCGGGTTGAGCAGTCACATTCACTCCCATCGACTTTTGGGCAACTTCCCACGGTTCGAAATGCACAAGATTCGGCCTGAACACGGGGGACGCTCCCCCCTCGAAGGCGAGACCGTCGGCAGACCCGCCGGGTCAAACCCGGCTGAGCTACCCGGCTCGGAAGCGCCAAAGTCGGTATGAGCAGTCACGTTCACTCCCATCCCCTTTTGGACCGCTTCCCACGGTACGAAATGCATGAAAATCGGCCTGTACACGGGGGAGGCACCCGCCTCGAAGACGAGACCGTCGGCAGAACCGCCGGGTCAAACCCGGCTGAGCTACCCGGCTTACAAGTCTCAAAGTCGGGTTGAGCAGTCACATTCACTCCCATCGACTTTTGGGCAACTTCCCACGGTTCGAAATGCACAAAATTCGGCCTGAACACGGGGGACGCTCCCCCCTCGAAGGCGAGACCGTCGGCAGAACCGCCGGGTCAAACCCGGCTGAGCTACCCGGCTTAAAAGTCTCAAAGTCGGTATGAGCAGTCACATTCACCCCCATTCCCTTTTGGACCACTTCCCACGGTTGGAAATGCATGAAAATCGGCCTGGACACGGGGGAGGCTCCCCCCTCGATGACGAGACCGTCGGCAGAACCGCCGGAACAAACCCGGCTGAGCTACCCGGCTTACAAGTCTCAAAGTCGGTATGAGCAGACACGTCCACCCCCATTCCCTTTTGGACCACTTCCCACCGTTGGAAATGCACGAAAATCGGCCTGTACACGGGGGAGGCACCGGCCTCGAAGACGAGACCGTCGGCAGAACCGCCGGATCAAACCCGGCCGAGCTACCCGGGTTAGAAGCCTCAGAGTCGGGTTGAGCAGTCACGTCCACCCCCATTCCCTTTTGGACCACTTCCCACGGTTCGAAATGCACGAAAATCGGCCTGTACACGGGGGAGGGAGCCGCCTCGAAGACGAGACCGTCGGCAGAACCGCCGGTTCAAACCCGGCTGAGCTACCAGGCTCGGAAGCGCCAAAGTCGGGTTGAGCAGTCACATTCACTCCCATCCCCTTTTGGGCAACTTCCCACCGTTGCAAATGCATGAAAATCGGCCTGTACACGGGGGAGGGAGCCGCCTCGAAGACGAGACCGTCGGCAGAACCGCCGGATCAAACCCGGCTGAGCTACCAGGCTCGGAAGCGCCAAAGTCGGTATGAGCAGTCACATTCACTCCCATCCCCTTTTGGGCCACTTCCCACGGTTCGAAATGCACGAAAATCGGACTGAACACGGGGGAGGCTCCCCCCTCCAAAACGAGACCATCGGCAGAATCGACGGGTCAAACCCGGCCGAGCTACCCGGGTTAGAAGCCTCAAAGTCGGGTTGAGCAGTCACGTCCACCCCCATCCCCTTTTGGACCACTTCCCACGGTTCGAAATGCACGAAAATCGGCCTGTACACGGGGGAGGCACCCGCCTCGAAGACGAGACCGTCGGCAGACCCGCCGGATCAAACCCGGCCGAGCTACACGGCTTACAAGTCTCAATGTCGGTATGAGCAGTCACGTCCACCCCTATTCCCTTTTGGACCACTTCCCACGGTACGAAATGCATGAAAATCGGCCTGTACACGGGGGAGGCACCCGCCTCGAAGACGAGACCGTCGGCAGAACCGCCGGGTCAAACCCGGCTGAGCTACCCGGCTCGGAAGCGCCAAAGTCGGGTTGAGCAGTCACATTCACTCCCATCGACTTTTGGGCAACTTCCCACGGTTCGAAATGCACAAAATTCGGCCTGAACACGGGGGACGCTCCCCCCTCGAAGGCGAGACCGTCGGCAGAACCGCCGGGTCAAACCCGGCTGAGCTACCCGGGTCGGAAGCGCCAAGGTCGGTATGAGCAGTCACATTCACTCCCATCCCCTTTTGGACCGCTTCCCACGGTTTGAAATGCACGAAAATCGGCCTGTACACGGGGGAGGCTCCGCCCTCGAAGGCGAGACCGACGGCAGAACCGCCGGGTCAAACCCGGCCGGGCTACCCGGGTTAGAAGCCTCAGAGTCGGGTTGAGCAGTCACATTCACCCCCATCCCCTTTTGAACCTCTTCCCACCGTTGGAAATGCACGAAAATCGGCCTGTACACGGGGGAGGCGCCCCTCTCGAAGGCGAGACCGACGGCAGAACCGCCGGGTCAAACCCGGCCGAGCTACCCGGGTTAGAAGCCTCAGAGTCGGGTTGAGCAGTCACATTCACCCCCATTCCCTTTTGGACCACTTCCCACGGTACGAAATGCATGAAAATCGGCCTGTACACGGGGGAGGCACCCGCCTCGAAGACGAGACCGTCGGCAGAACCGCCGGGTCAAACCCGGCTGAGCTACCCGGGTCGGAAGCGCCAAGGTCGGTATGAGCAGTCACATTCACTCCCATCCCCTTTTGGACCGCTTCCCACGGTTTGAAATGCACGAAAATCGGCCTGTACACGGGGGAGGCTCCGCCCTCGAAGGCGAGACCGACGGCAGAACCGCCGGGTCAAACCCGGCCGGGCTACCCGGGTTAGAAGCCTCAGAGTCGGGTTGAGCAGTCACATTCACCCCCATCCCCTTTTGAACCTCTTCCCACCGTTGGAAATGCACGAAAATCGGCCTGTACACGGGGGAGGCCCCCCTCTCGAAGACGAGACCGTCGGCAGACCCGCCGGATCAAACCCGGCCGAGCTACACGGCTTACAAGTCTCGATGTCGGTATGAGCAGTCACGTCCACCCCCATTCCCTTTTGGACCACTTCCCACGGTACGAAATGCATGAAAATCGGCCTGTACACGGGGGAGGCACCCGCCTCGAAGACGAGACCGTCGGCAGAACCGCCGGGTCAAACCCGGCTGAGCTACCCGGCTCGGAAGCGCCAAAGTCGGGTTGAGCAGTCACATTCACTCCCATCCCCTTTTGGGCCACTTCCCACGGTTCGAAATGCATGAAAATCGGCCTGTACACGGGGGACGCTCCCCCCTCGAAGGCGAGGCCGTCGGCAGAACCGCCGGGTCAAACCCGGCTGAGCTACCCGGGTTAGATGCCTCAAAGTCGGGTTGAGCAGTCACATTCACCCCCATCCCCTTTCGGCCCCCTTCCCACGGTTGGAAATGCATGAAAATCGGCCTGTACACGGTGGGCGCTCCCCCCTCGAAGGTGAGACCTTCGGCAGAACCGCCGGGTCAAATCCTGCCGAGCTACCCGCGTTAGAGGTCTCAATGTCGGCTTCAGCAGTCACATTCAATCCCATTCCCGTTTGGACCTCTTCCCGCCGATGGAAATGCACAAAATTCGGCCTGAACACGCGGGACGCTCCCCCCTCGAAGGCGAGACCGTCGCCAGAACCGCCGGGTCAAATCCGGCTGAGCTACCCGCGTTACAGGTCTCAAAGTCGGGTTGAGCAGTCACGTTCACCCCCATCCCCTTTCGGACCCCTTCCCACGGTTGGAAATGCATGAAAATCGGCCTGTACACGGTGGGCGCTCCCCCCTCGAAGGTGAGACCTTCGGCAGAACCGCCGGGTCAAATCCGGCCGAGCTACCCGCGTTAGAGGTCTCAATGTCGGCTTCAGCAGTCACATTCAATCCCATTCCCGTTTGGACCTCTTCCCGCCGATGGAAATGCACAAAATTCGGCCTGAACACGCGGGAGGCTCCCCCCTCGAAGGTGAGACCTTCGGCAGAACCGCCGGGTCAAATCCGGCCGAGCTACCCGCGTTAGAGGTCTCAATGTCGGCTTCAGCAGTCACATTCAATCCCATTCCCGTTTGGACCTCTTCCCGCCGATGGAAATGCACAAAATTCGGCCTGAACACGCGGGACGCTCCCCCCTCGAAGGCGAGACCGTCGCCAGAACCGCCGGGTCAAATCCGGCCGAGCTACCCGCGTTAGAGGTCTCAATGTCGGCTTCAGCAGTCACATTCAATCCCATTCCCTTTTGGAACACTTCCCGCCGTTAACAATGCACGATATTCGGCCTGAACACGCGGGACGCTCCCCCCTCGAAGGTGAGACCTTCGGCAGAACCGCCGGGTCAAATCCTGCCGAGCTACCCGCGTTAGAGGTCTCAATGTCGGCTTCAGCAGTCACATTCAATCCCATTCCCGTTTGGACCTCTTCCCGCCGATGGAAATGCACAAAATTCGGCCTGAACACGCGGGGCGCTCCCCCCTCGAAGGCGAGACCGTCGCCAGAACCGCCGGGTCAAATCCGGCTGAGCTACCCGCGTTACAGGTCTCAAAGTCGGCTTCAGCAGTCACATTCAATCCCATTCCCTTTTGGAACACTTCCCGCCGTTAACAATGCACGATATTCGGACTGAACACGGGGGCCGGTCCGCCCTCGAAGTCAACACCGTCCGCAGAACCGCCGGGGCAAATCCGGCTGAGCTACCCCGCCCCCGAACACTCAAAGTCCCTCTGAAGCCTTGCATTCGCCTCCTTGGAAAATTGACGTCAAACATTACCAAAATCGGGGGCACGAGCACTAAAGCTAAGTCTCACCCTTTCCCTATCCCTAACCAGGAACCGAACGCCCACCCTCAGCCTCACACCAACGCCGGTGCCACTCCAGACAGACACACCCTTCAAAACCACACCCATCCGGCCATGCAACTCAAAAAGGGTCCAAATTCAGAAACACCCCCTTCAAAAGGCACTCCATCCTCGGCCACACCACCGGGACATGCTCCCCTCGGCGATAATTAAGCCCCCACCACTATTTGAAGCCAACCGCAGCCGCAACTCGAACGGAGAAATCAGTAACCAATTCAAAAATGCGCTTGGTTACTGATTTCTACTGAGCCGAAAAAATTCTAAGTGTCGGTGGTTACTGATTTATACCAACCCGAAAATATTCTAAGTGTCGGTGGTTACTGATTTATACCAACCCGAAAAAATTCTAAGTGTCAGTGGTTACTGATTTATACCAACTCGAAAAAATTCTAAGTGTCAGTGGTTACTGATTTATACCAACCCGAAAATATTCTAAGTGTCAGTGGTTACTGATTTGTACCGACCCGAAAATATTCTAAGTGTCAGTGGTTACTGATTTATACCAACCCGAAAAAATTCTAAGTGTCAGTGGTTACTGATTTATACCAAGTCGAAAAAATTCTAAGTGTCAGTGGTTACTGATTTATACCAACCCGAAAATATTCTAAGTGTCAGTGGTTACTGATTTATACCAACTCGAAAAAATTCTAAGTGTCAGTGGTTACTGATTTATACCGACCCGAAAAAATTCTAAGTGTCAGTGGTTACTGATTTATACCAACTCGAAAATATTCTAAGTGTCGGTGGTTACTGATTTATACCAACCCGAAAAAATTCTAAGTGTCAGTGGTTACTGATTTATACCAACTCGAAAAAATTCTAAGTGTCGGTGGTTACTGATTTATACCAACTCGAAAATATTCTAAGTGTCGGTGGTTACTGATTTATACCAACCCGAAAATATTCTAAGTGTCAGTGGTTACTGATTTATACCAACTCGAAAAAATTCTAAGTGTCAGTGGTTACTGATTTATACCAACTCGAAAATATTCTAAGTGTCGGTGGTTACTGATTTATACCAACCCGAAAATATTCTAAGTGTCAGTGGTTACTGATTTATACCAACTCGAAAAAATTCTAAGTGTCAGTGGTTACTGATTTATACCAACTCGAAAATATTCTAAGTGTCGGTGGTTACTGATTTATACCAACCCGAAAATATTCTAAGTGTCAGTGGTTACTGATTTGTACCGACCCGAAAAAATTCTAAGTGTCAGTGGTTACTGATTTATACCAACCCGAAAATATTCTAAGTGTCGGTGGTTACTGATTTATACCAACCCGAAAATATTCTAAGTGTCAGTGGTTACTGATTTATACCAACTCGAAAAAATTCTAAGTGTCA
>NW_027310884.1:0-2500 GCF_047496795.1 Chiloscyllium punctatum | reverse complement strand
AGCAGCTTTGCCCTAGGAAAAGCAGAGGCGGGAACGGGCACCGGCCATCGGTTCGGCAGCGTCACTGACGCGTGCACGTGGCGGCGTGTCGGCGAGCGGACTTCCTGCGAGGAGGCGGGGGCGGCACTCGCCCGAGCAGACGCCCGCCCGGCCCAGCCACCGCCGAGGTGGACTGGGAGTCGCGGCAACGGCTCGTCATACTCGTTCCCACACTCACAGCGCAGCTTGCCCGCAAGCCACCGACCACCGATCGACGCCAGGCGCCCCGACCGAGAGCGGGATCGCTCGTTCGCCCTGCTGGCAGTTCGCTGGGGATCACTACTGCACGGAGCTCGGAGACCGACGGGCGGCAACTCGAGAGTCTTTAAACCACCACCCCCATCCCGCAAGTGCAAAGAGGCTGTATACGCACAGACGGGTGAGGGGAATAGGTACCCCGTCGGGTTTGAAGGGAGCGTGACTAGATAGCAACGATGTAAACCCAGCCGATTTGGGAGCGAAAGACCGGCGCCTGCATCACCGGCTTCGTTTCCCGTGGCTGGAGAGTACACCGAAACCCTCCGTCTGTCGCGAGCTCCCGACGACGCGGTGCCGCCAAGCAGCAGGGCCGGACCTGGTGTGGCTCCCCTCGTCGATCACAGACCGGTCGGCACTACTGACGAGACGGTGGAACGGGCTTCGCCCCTTGTGACGAAGGGTGATGCGAACCCGCCCGCCCGCGTGCGTTCGGGGTGGACTCGGCAAACGGAGATTTGAAATCGGAAAGTGTCCTCCTGCCCCGCGCAGGTAGGCGCCCAACAGTTGTGGGGGGTTTGGCGGTGACCACGGCTGCAGGGCCTGCTACCCCGACGAGCTCTCCTGCTGGCCCCGAAACCACCCTCGCGAGACAAGTTGAAACGGAAACGGGCGTACCCCCAAGCCGACGATCCTTTCTTATTTGTTACTTTTTTTTTCACTTGCTCGAGTTGTGGCGATTTGGCGGTGACCACGGCTGCAGGGCCTGCTACCCCGACGAGCTCTCCTGCTGGCCCCGAAACCACCCTCGCGAGACAAGTTGAAACGGAAACGGGCGTACCCCCAAGCCGACAGAGATCCTTTCTTATTTGTTACTTTTTTTTTTCACTTGCTCGAGTTGTGGGGGTTTGGCGGTGACCACGGCTGCAGGGCCTGCTACCCCGACGAGCTCTCCTGCTGGCCCCGAAACCACCCTCGCGAGACAAGTTGAAACGGAAACGGGCGTACCCCCAAGCCGACGATCCTTTCTTATTTGTTACTTTTTTTTTTCACTTGCTCGAGTTGTGGGGGTTTGGCGGTGACCACGGCTGCAGGGCCTGCTACCCCGACGAGCTCTCCTGCTGGCCCCGAAACCACCCTCGCGAGACAAGTTGAAACGGAAACGGGCGTACCCCCAAGCCGACGATCCTTTCTTATTTGTTACTTTTTTTTTCACTTGCTCGAGTTGTGGGGGTTTGGCGGTGACCACGGCTGCAGGGCCTGCTACCCCGACGAGCTCTCCTGCTGGCCCCGAAACCACCCTCGCGAGACAAGTTGAAACGGAAACGGGCGTACCCCCAAGCCGACGATCCTTTCTTATTTGTTACTTTTTTTTTCACTTGCTCGAGTTGTGGGGGTTTGGCGGTGACCACGGCTGCAGGGCCTGCTACCCCGACGAGCTCTCCTGCTGGCCCCGAAACCACCCTCGCGAGACAAGTTGAAACGGAAACGGGCGTACCCCCAAGCCGACAGAGATGCTTTCGCTCCTGTTACTTTTTTTTTCACTTGCTCGAGTTGTGGGGGTTTGGCGGTGACCACGGCTGCAGGGCCTGCTACCCCGACGAGCTCTCCTGCTGGCCCCGAAACCACCCTCGCGAGACAAGTTGAAACGGAAACGGGCGTACCCCCAAGCCGACAGAGATCCTTTCGTACTTGAACCAACACAAAGTTTGTCACGTTTTATTTTTACGAGTGATCGACCGTCAAGATTTGTCTCTGAGTTTGCTTAAGGTCTCTCCCTCGCCAGAGGAAAGCCACCCGGACCGCACATACACTCCCCACCTTTAGCAGCAGCCACCTGCACGCCGGCGTGCGGGCGGAGCAGGGTGGCGTGAAGCTGTGGGGAGCACCAGCCTGGTGCGGCCCGCAGAGACATACATCTATTGGTTGAAAAAAAACAGGGCGCCCAAGAGGCGATGCGTGCCCCAACGCACCGCAGCGACGGAGGCAGGATCACCGCCACCATGTCGCCCGCGGAGTATCACGAGGCGTGCAGCAGCTTTGCCCTAGGAAAAGCAGAGGCGGGAACGGGCACCGGCCATCGGTTCGGCAGCGTCACTGACGCGTGCACGTGGCGGCGTGACGGCGAGCGGGCTTCCTGCGAGGAGGCGGGGGCGGCACTCGCCCGAGCAGACGCCCGCCCGGCCCAGCCACCGCCGAGGTGGACTGGGAGTCGCGGCAACGGCTCGTCATACTCGTTCCCACACTCACAGCGCAGCTCGTCCGC
>NW_027310883.1:40000-41760 GCF_047496795.1 Chiloscyllium punctatum | reverse complement strand
GGAATTGGGTGAATTGAGCCCGGCAAATGGCCAGCTGTCGTTTTGTGCCTGCAGCCCGAAAACTTTAACTTTGTCTGTCGCGGAAGTCCGGACCGAGAAAAATCCAAACGGTTTTGACCGGACCGAGTTCCAGACCGATGCAGTCAAATTTGGAATTCAGACCCATTCAGTGCCACTTGTAGTTTTTCCGCAGTGAGGTTGGCGGGGTACCCGGAGATATATGGGAACACGATTTTTAGAACAAAATGGCGGCGCGGGACCGTTCTGAAAGGCATCCGAAAAACGGTTCCACGGGCATAGCACTTTAATGACAGGTATGAGTGCATGCCGGAGAGCTCTTGGAAGTCGAATTTTTGACACTTTGTCAATTTTTTGACAGATTTGACAAACTCTTTCTGTCTGTTCTAAGAGTCAGTCAGAGACTTGTGCGGCGGTCTTTTGACACTATTGGAGGGCGGGCAAACCCCACGTTGACTCCGGCCGTCCCTCCACAGGCGCTCGTGTCCAAAATGAAGGCGAGAGACGCGAGTGGCCTGGTTCCCTTGGGTGTTGCCAAGAAGGCTGCGGGCTGACCGTTGCCTGAGCACTCCCTAAAGCCTCTTGTGATGAGAGCAGACCTCGCCTGCCGCACGACCGGCTCTGGGAGTCGTTGGGCCGCTATTTGTGAATAGTCTGGTCCTCCTCTGCCACCCGGACAAGCGCGATGGCTCTGCCGCCCTGCGGTGCTCGTCACCCAGGTTTGGGGAACACGATACTCGTAACAAAAATAAAAGGCGGCTCGGGACCTGCAGGCGAAAGGGGTCCCGTGGTGCTAAGCACGTCGACTTCGGGTCTCGGTGCAAGCCGGAGAGCTCACGGAAGTCTAAAGTTTTCGGCACGTGGTCGAATCTTTTCAAAGGCTTACCCGGCTCTTTCCGTCCATTCTGAGAGTAAGTCAGAGGCCGGTGCGGAGGTCTCTTGACAATCGGAGGGGGTGGTGGCCCTCCGCAGGCGCTCGTGTCGAAAATGAAGGCGAGAGACGCGAGTGGCCTGGTTCCCCTGGGTGTTGCCAGGAAGGCTGCGGGCTGACCCTTGCCTGAGCACTCCCTAAAGCCTCTTGTGATGAGAGCAGACCTCGCGCGCCGCACGACCGGCTCTGGGAGTCGTTGGGCCGCTATCTGTGAATAGTCTGGTCCTCCTCTGCCACCCGGCCAAGTGCGATGGCTCTGCCGCCCTGCGGTGCTCGTCACGCAGGTATGGGGCACACGATGCTCGTAACAGCAAATAAAGGCGGCTCGGGACCTGCAGGCGAAAGGGGTCCCGTGGTGCTTAGCACGTCGACTTCGGGTCTCGGTGCAAGCCGGAGAGCTCACGGAAGTCTAAAGTTTTCGGCACGTGGTCGAATCTTTTGAAAGGCTTACCCGGCTCTTTCCGTCCATTCTGAGAGTCAGTCAGAGGCCGGTGCGGCGGTCTATTGACGACCGGAGGCTCCCATGGGTGTTGCGATGAGGGTGGAGGGCACAGAACCTTGCCTTAGCACTCCCTAATAAAGCCTCTTGTGAAGAGAGCAGACCTCGCGCGCCGCACGACCGGCTCTGGGAGTCGTTGGGCCGCTATCTGTGAATAGTCTGGTCCTCCTCTGCCACCCGGCCAAGTGCGATGGCTCTGCCGCCCTGCGGTGCTCGTCACGCAGGTATGGGGCACACGATGCTCGTAACAGCAAATAAAGGCGGCTCGGGACCTGCAGGCGAAAGGGGGTCCCGTGGTGCTTAGCACGTCGA
>NW_027310883.1:32500-35000 GCF_047496795.1 Chiloscyllium punctatum | reverse complement strand
AAAAATAAAACGTGACAAACTTTGTGTTGGTTCAAGTACGAAAGGATCTCTGTCGGCTTGGGGGTACGCCCGTTTCCGTTTCAACTTGTCTCGCGAGGGTGGTTTCGGGGCCAGCAGGAGAGCTCGTCGGGGTAGCAGGCCCTGCAGCCGTGGTCACCGCCAAACCCCCACAACTCGAGCAAGTGAAAAAAAAGTAACAGGAGCGAAAGCATCTCTGTCGGCTTGGGGGTACGCCCGTTTCCGTTTCAACTTGTCTCGCGAGGGTGGTTTCGGGGCCAGCAGGAGAGCTCGTCGGGGTAGCAGGCCCTGCAGCCGTGGTCACCGCCAAACCCCCACAACTCGAGCAAGTGAAAAAAAAAAGTAACAAATAAGAAAGGATCGTCGGCTTGGGGGTACGCCCGTTTCCGTTTCAACTTGTCTCGCGAGGGTGGTTTCGGGGCCAGCAGGAGAGCTCGTCGGGGTAGCAGGCCCTGCAGCCGTGGTCACCGCCAAACCCCCCACAACTGTTGGGCGCCTACCTGCGCGGGGCAGGAGGACACTTTCCGATTTCAAATCTCCGTTTGCCGAGTCCACCCCGAACGCACGCGGGCGGGCGGGTTCGCATCACCCTTCGTCACAAGGGGCGAAGCCCGTTCCACCGTCTCGTCAGTAGTGCCGACCGGTCTGTGATCGACGAGGGGAGCCACACCAGGTCCGGCCCTGCTGCTTGGCGGCACCGCGTCGTCGGGAGCTCGCGACAGACGGAGGGTTTCGGTGTACTCTCCAGCCACGGGAAACGAAGCCGGTGATGCAGGCGCCGGTCTTTCGCTCCCAAATCGGCTGGGTTTACATCGTTGCTATCTAGTCACGCTCCCTTCAAACCCGACGGGGTACCTATTCCCCTCACCCGTCTGTGCGTATACAGCCTCTTTGCACTTGCGGGATGGGGGTGGTGGTTTAAAGACTCTCGAGTTGCCGCCCGTCGGTCTCCGAGCTCCGTGCAGTAGTGATCCCCAGCGAACTGCCAGCAGGGCGAACGAGCGATCCCGCTCTCGGTCGGGGCGCCTGGCGTCGATCGGTGGTCGGTGGCTTGCGGGCAAGCTGCGCTGTGAGTGTGGGAACGAGTATGACGAGCCGTTGCCGCGACTCCCAGTCCACCTCGGCGGTGGCTGGGCCGGGCGGGCGTCTGCTCGGGCGAGTGCCGCCCCCGCCTCCTCGCAGGAAGTCCGCTCGCCGACACGCCGCCACGTGCACGCGTCAGTGACGCTGCCGAACCGATGGCCGGTGCCCGTTCCCGCCTCTGCTTTTCCTAGGGCAAAGCTGCTGCACGCCTCGTGATACTAGGCGGGCGACATGGTGGCGGTGATCCTGCCTCCGTCGCTGCGGTGCGTTGGGGCACGCATCGCCTCTTGGGCGCCCTGTCCTCCTCCCCCCAATAGACGTATGTTTCTGCGGGCCGCACCAGGATGGTGCTCCCCATCGCTTCACGCCACCCTGCTCCGCCCGCACGCCGGCGTGCAGGTGGCTGTAGCTCAAGGTGGGGAGCGTATGTGCGGTCCGGGTCGCTTTCCTCTGGCGAGGGAGAGACCTAAAACAAACTCAGACAACTCTTGACGGTGGATCACTCGGCTCGTGCGTCGATGACGAACGCAGCTAGCTGCGAGAATTAATGTGAATTGCAGGACACATTGATCATCGACACTTTGAACGCACTTTGCGGCCCCGGGTTCTTCCCGGGGCCACGCCTGTCTGAGGGTCGTTTGGCAATCAATCGCACTCGCCTTGGCTGGCGAGAGCGCGGCTGGGGTGTCGCAGAGGACCCGTCCTCTTTGTCCCCCTAAGTTCAGACTCCGGAGCCCTCCGGCGTCGGAGCGCTTGGCCTTTCCCCCCCACCCTGCACATTCCGTTCGTCAGGCTCGACGCCATCCCCCCGCCGGGGAGCGCGGCCTGGCGTCCGTCTGTGTCGTGGCAGTGGGGCCAGCACGGCTGTCACCGGTCCCAGAATGGCTGTCGGTGGTTCACACTGTGTGTGTGTGCCAACCCTCCTGGTCTCTGGGACACGGAGCTGCCACGAAGTGTTGAGCCTCCAGTGGGGGGTCTGCCTAAGCTCTGCACGTCCGCATTGGGTCCGTCTCTCGGTTGGCTGGCAGTGGAAAGAGTGAAGGGAGCCGCGGAGGTCCGGTGCTGGTGCGCCGCCGGCCTGACCGTGGAGCTCGCCGGTTTGACACGCTGACCCGACTCGATGGTTGATCGATTGAGAGTGCTGGGAGCTGCAGGCCGCCCGCTGCTGCAGCCGCCCGTCTCGTGGTTCGTCCTCGGCCTTAAGTGGCCGGCGGGGCGTCTGATCCTGTCTCCCCTGCTGGCGCCGAGTGCCTGGCCGAGGGAGGAGGTTTTCGTCGAACGCTGTGACTTGGACGGTCGCACGCGCGTGGATCGCTGGCTCTTGGCTCTCCCGTTCAGTCCGCACGTTTTCCGCTCCGTCCTGCCACCGGTCTCGGGAGGTACGGAGGGGTTGGCGGGC
>NW_027310883.1:10000-25000 GCF_047496795.1 Chiloscyllium punctatum | reverse complement strand
TGACTGCTCATACCGACATCGAGACTTGTAAGCCGTGTAGCTCGGCCGGGTTTGATCCGGCGGGTCTGCCGACGGTCTCGTCTTCGAGAGGGGGGCCTCCCCCGTGTACAGGCCGATTTTCGTGCATTTCCAACGGTGGGAAGAGGTTCATAAGGGGATGGGGGTGAATGTGACTGCTCAACCCGACTCTGAGGCTTCTAACCCGGGTAGCTCGGCCGGGTTTGACCCGGCGGTTCTGCCGTCGGTCTCGCCTTCGAGAGGGGCGCCTCCCCCGTGTACAGGCCGATTTTCGTGCATTTCCAACGGTGGGAAGAGGTTCAAAAGGGGATGGGAGTGAATGTGACTGCTCAACCCGACTCTGAGGCTTCTAACCCGGGTAGCTCGGCCGGGTTTGATCCGGCGGTTCTGCCGACGGTCTCGTCTTCGAGGCCGGTGCCTCCCCCGTGTACAGGCCGATTTTCGTGCATTTCCAACGGTGGGAAGAGGTTCAAAAGGGGATGGGGGTGAATGCGACTGCTCAACCCGACTCTGAGGCTTCTAACCCGGGTAGCCCGGCCGGGTTTGACCCGGCGGTTCTGCCGTCGGTCTCGCCTTCGAGGGCGGAGCCTCCCCCGTGTACAGGCCGATTTTCATGCATTTGCAACGGTGGGAAGTTGCCCAAAAGTCGATGGGAGTGAATGTGACTGCTCAACCCGACTTTGAGACTTTTAAGCCGGGTAGCTCAGCCGGGTTTGACCCGGCGGTTCTGCCGACGGTCTCGCCTTCGAGGGGGGAGCCTCCCCCGTGTACAGGCCGATTTTCGTGCATTTCCAACGGTGGGAAGAGGTTCAAAAGGGGATGGGAGTGAATGTGACTGCTCAACCCGACTCTGAGGCTTCTAACCCGGGTAGCTCGGCCGGGTTTGATCCGGCGGTTCTGCCGACGGTCTCGTCTTCGAGGCCGGTGCCTCCCCCGTGTACAGGCCGATTTTCGTGCATTTCCAACGGTGGGAAGTGGTCCAAAAGGGAATGGGGGTGGACGTGTCTGCTCATACCGACTTTGAGACTTGTAAGCCGGGTAGCTCAGCCGGGTTTGTTCCGGCGGTTCTGCCGACGGTCTCGTCATCGAGGGGGGAGCCTCCCCCGTGTCCAGGCCGATTTTCATGCATTTCCAACCGTGGGAAGTGGTCCAAAAGGGAATGGGGGTGAATGTGACTGCTCATACCGACTTTGAGACTTTTAAGCCGGGTAGCTCAGCCGGGTTTGACCCGGCGGTTCTGCCGACGGTCTCGCCTTCGAGGGGGGAGCGTCCCCCGTGTTCAGGCCGAATTTTGTGCATTTCGAACCGTGGGAAGTTGCCCAAAAGTCGATGGGAGTGAATGTGACTGCTCAACCCGACTTTGAGACTTGTAAGCCGGGTAGCTCAGCCGGGTTTGACCCGGCGGTTCTGCCGACGGTCTCGTCTTCGAGGCGGGTGCCTCCCCCGTGTACAGGCCGATTTTCATGCATTTCGTACCGTGGGAAGCGGTCCAAAAGGGGATGGGAGTGAACGTGACTGCTCATACCGACTTTGGCGCTTCCGAGCCGGGTAGCTCAGCCGGGTTTGACCCGGCGGGTCTGCCGACGGTCTCGCCTTCGAGGGGGGAGCGTCCCCCGTGTTCAGGCCGAATCTTGTGCATTTCGAACCGTGGGAAGTTGCCCAAAAGTCGATGGGAGTGAATGTGACTGCTCAACCCGACTTTGAGACTTGTAAGCCGGGTAGCTCAGCCGGGTTTGACCCGGCGGTTCTGCCGACGGTCTCGTCTTCGAGGCGGATGCCACCCCCGTGTACAGGCCGATTTTCGTGCATTTCCAACCGTGGGAAGTGGTCTAAAAGTCGATGGGAGTGAACGTGACTGCTCAACCCGACTCTGAGGCTTCTAACCCGGGTAGCTCGGCCGGGTTTGACCCGGCGGTTCTGCCGACGGTCTCGTCTTCGAGGCGGGTGCCTCCCCCGTGTACAGGCCGATTTTCGTGCATTTCGAACCGTGGGAAGTGGTCTAAAAGTCGATGGGAGTGAACGTGACTGCTCAACCCGACTTTGAGACTTGTAAGCCGGGTAGCTCAGCCAGGTTTGACCCGGCGGTTCTGCCGACGGTCTCGCCTTCGAGGGCGGACCCTCCCCCGTGTACAGGCCGGTTTTCGTGCATTTCGAACCGTGGGAAGTGATCCAAAAGGGAATGGGGGTGAACGTGACTGCCCAACCCGGCTTTGAGACTTGTAAGCCGGGTAGCTCAGCCGGGTTGGACCCGGCGGTTCTGCCGACGGTCTCGACTTCGAGGCGGGTGCCTCCCCCGTGTACAGGCCGATTTTCATGCATTTGCAACGGTGGGAAGTTGCCCAAAAGTCGATGGGAGTGAATGTGACTGCTCAACCCGACTTCGAGACTTGTAAGCCGGGTAGCTCAGCCGGGTTTGACCCGGCGGTTCTGCCGACGGTCTCGCCTTCGAGGGGGGAGCCTCCCCCGTGTACAGGCCGATTTTCGTGCATTTCCAACGGTGGGAAGAGGTTCAAAAGGGCATGGGAGTGAATGTGACTGCTCAACCCGACTTTGGCGCTTCCGAGCCGGGTAGCTCAGCCGGGTTTGACCCGGCGGGTCTGCCGACGGTCTCGTCTTCGAGGCGGGTGCCTCCCCCGTATACAGGCCGATTTTCATGCATTTCGAACCGTGGGAAGTGGTCCAAAAGGGAATGGGGGTGGACGTGTCTGCTCATACCGACTTTGAGACTTGTAAGCCGGGTAGCTCAGCCGGGTTTGTTCCGGCGGTTCTGCCGACGGTCTCGTCTTCGAGGCGGGTGCCTCCCCCGTGTACAGGCCGATTTTCGTGCATTTCGAACCGTGGGAAGTGGTCCAAAAGGGGATGGGAGTGAATGTGACTGCTCAACCCGACTTTGGCGCTTCCGAGCCGGGTAGCTCAGCCGGGTTTGACCCGGCGGGTCTGCCGACGGTCTCGTCTTCGAGGCGGGTGCCTCCCCCGTATACAGGCCGATTTTCATGCATTTCGAACCGTGGGAAGTGGTCCAAAAGGGAATGGGGGTGGACGTGTCTGCTCATACCGACTTTGAGACTTGTAAGCCGGGTAGCTCAGCCGGGTTTGATCCTGCGGTTCTGCCGACGGTCTCGCCTTCGAGGGGGGAGCCTCCCCCGTGTTCAGTCCGATTTCCATGCATTTCCAACCGTGGGAAGTTGCCCAAAAGGGGATGGGAGTGAATGTGACTGCTCAACCCGACTTTGGCGCTTCCGAGCCGGTTAGCACAGCCGGGTTTGACCCGGCGGTTCTGCCGACAGTCTCCTCTTCGAGGCGGGTGCCTCCCCCGTGTACAGGCCGATTTCCGTGCATTTCGAACCGTGGGAAGTGGTCCAAACGTCGATGGGAGTGAATGTGACTGCTCAACCCGACTTTGGCGCTTCCGAGCCGGGTAGCTCAGCCGGGTTTGACCCGGCGGTTCTGCCGACGGTCTCGTCTTCGAGGCGGGTGCCTCCCCCGTGTACAGGCCGATTTTCATGCATTTGGAACCGTGGGAAGTGGTCCAAAAGGGAATGGGGGTGGACGTGACTGCTCATACCGACTTTGAGACTTGTAAGCCGGGTAGCTCAGCCGGGTTTGACCCGGCGGTTCTGCCGACGGTCTCGCCTTCGAGGGGGGAGCCTCCCCCGTGTTCAGTCCGATTTTCGTGCATTTCCCACGGTGGGAAATGGTATCTTTCATTACGGGGACAAGGGTCTGAAGCGGTGAAGTCAGTAACCGGCATAGTTAAGGAAAGGGTTCGAATTTTCTCAACAGTACGAAAAAAGTGAGCAGGGAAGCTAGAGAAGGTGTCAGTGAGTCCCAAACGAGTGAACCGCAAAACTTAGGGAAATGCCCGAAAGCGTTTTAAAGGGTGAAATCGGGAACGAGGAAATGATGGGAAAGTGCCTGAAAGTGCTAAATGAGTAAACAGAAAAACGAAGAAAAATGTTTGAAAAGAAGAAGTGAGTAACCAGGAAAACTTAGAAAAATGTTCAAAACGAAGAAATCAGTAACCAGGAAAACTTAGAAAAATGATCAAAAAGAAGAAATGAGTAACCAGGAAAACTTAGAAAAATGTTTAAAAAGAAGAAATCAGTAACCAGGAAAACTTAGGAAAATGTTTAAAAAGAAGAAATCAGTAACCAGAAAAACTGCGAAAAATGTTTAAAAAGAAGAAATGAGTAACCAGAAAAACTTAGAAAAATGTTTAAAAAGAAGAAATCAGTAACCAGGAAAACTTAGAAAAATGTTTAAAAAGAAGAAATCAGTAACCAGGAAAACTTAGAAAAATGTTATAAAAGAAGAAGTGAGTAACCAGAAAAACTTAGAAAAATGTTTAAAAAGAAGAAATCAGTAACCAGAAAAACTGCGAAAAATGTTTAAAAAGAAGAAATCAGTAACCAGACAAACTGCGAAAAATGTTTAAAAAGAAGAAATCAGTAACCAGGAAAACTTAGAAAAATGTTTAAAAAGAAGAAGTGAGTAACCAGAAAAACTTAGAAAAATGTTTAAAAAGAAGAAATCAGTAACCAGAAAAACTTAGAAAAATGTTTAAAAAGAAGAAATCAGTAACCAGAAAAACTGCGAAAAATGTTTAAAAAGAAGAAATCAGTAACCAGAAAAACTTAGAAAAATGTTTAAAAAGAAGAAGTGAGTAACCAGAAAAACTTAGAAAAATGTTTAAAAAGAAGAAATCAGTAACCAGAAAAACGGCGAAAAATGTTTAAAAAGAAGAAATCAGTAACCAGACAAACTGCGAAAAATGTTTAAAAAGAAGAAATCAGTAACCAGAAAAACTTAGAAAAATGTTTAAAAAGAAGAAATCAGTAACCAGAAAAACTTAGAAAAATGTTTCAAAAGAAGAAGTGAGTAACCAGAAAAACTTAGAAAAATGTTTAAAAAGAAGAAATCAGTAACCAGAAAAACTTAGAAAAATGTTTAAAAAGAAGAAATCAGTAACCAGAAAAACTTAGAAAAATGTTTAAAAAGAAGAAATCAGTAACCAGAAAAACTGCGAAAAATGTTTAAAAAGAAGAAATCAGTAACCAGACAAACTGCGAAAAATGTTTAAAAAGAAGAAATCAGTAACCAGGAAAACTTAGAAAAATGTTTAAAAAGAAGAAGTGAGTAACCAGAAAAACTTAGAAAAATGTTTAAAAAGAAGAAATCAGTAACCAGAAAAACTTAGAAAAATGTTTAAAAAGAAGAAATCAGTAACCAGAAAAACTGCGAAAAATGTTTAAAAAGAAGAAATCAGTAACCAGGAAAACTTAGAAAAATGTTTAAAAAGAAGAAGTGAGTAACCAGAAAAACTTAGAAAAATGTTTAAAAAGAAGAAATCAGTAACCAGAAAAACTTAGAAAAATGTTTAAAAAGAAGAAATCAGTAACCAGAAAAACTGCGAAAAATGTTTAAAAAGAAGAAATCAGTAACCAGAAAAACTTAGAAAAATGTTTAAAAAGAAGAAGTGAGTAACCAGAAAAACTTAGAAAAATGTTTAAAAAGAAGAAATCAGTAACCAGAAAAACGGCGAAAAATGTTTAAAAAGAAGAAATCAGTAACCAGACAAACTGCGAAAAATGTTTAAAAAGAAGAAATCAGTAACCAGAAAAACTTAGAAAAATGTTTCAAAAGAAGAAGTGAGTAACCAGAAAAACTTAGAAAAATGTTTAAAAAGAAGAAGTGAGTAACCAGAAAAACTTAGAAAAATGTTTAAAAAGAAGAAATCAGTAACCAGAAAAACTTAGAAAAATGTTTAAAAAGAAGAAATCAGTAACCAGAAAAACTGCGAAAAATGTTTAAAAAGAAGAAATCAGTAACCAGGAAAACTTAGAAAAATGTTTAAAAAGAAGAAATGAGTAACCAGGAAAACTTAGAAAAATGTTTAAAAAGAAGAAATGAGTAACCAGGAAAACTTAGAAAAATGTTTAAAAAGAAGAAATCAGTAACCAGAAAAACTTAGAAAAATGTTTAAAAAGAAGAAATCAGTAACCAGAAAAACGGCGAAAAATGTTTAAAAAGAAGAAATGAGTAACCAGAAAAACTTAGAAAAATGTTTAAAAAGAAGAAATCAGTAACCAGAAAAACGGCGAAAAATGTTTAAAAAGAAGAAATCAGTAACCAGAAAAACTTAGAAAAATGTTTAAAAAGAAGAAGTGAGTAACCAGAAAAACTTAGAAAAATGTTTAAAAAGAAGAAATGAGTAACCAGAAAAACTTAGAAAAATGTTTAAAAAGAAGAAATCAGTAACCAGAAAAACTTAGAAAAATGTTTAAAAAGAAGAAATGAGTAACCAGAAAAACGGCGAAAAATGTTTAAAAAGAAGAAATCAGTAACCAGAAAAACGGCGAAAAATGTTTAAAAAGAAGAAATCAGTAACCAGACAAACTGCGAAAAATGTTTAAAAAGAAGAAATCAGTAACCAGAAAAACTTAGAAAAATGTTTAAAAAGAAGAAATGAGTAACCAGAAAAACGGCGAAAAATGTTTAAAAAGAAGAAATCAGTAACCAGAAAAACTTAGAAAAATGTTTCAAAAGAAGAAGTGAGTAACCAGAAAAACTTAGAAAAATGTTTAAAAAGAAGAAATCAGTAACCAGAAAAACTTAGAAAAATGTTTAAAAAGAAGAAGTGAGTAACCAGAAAAACTTAGAAAAATGTTTAAAAAGAAGAAATCAGTAACCAGAAAAACTTAGAAAAATGTTTAAAAAGAAGAAATCAGTAACCAGAAAAACTGCGAAAAATGTTTAAAAAGAAGAAATCAGTAACCAGACAAACTGCGAAAAATGTTTAAAAAGAAGAAATCAGTAACCAGGAAAACTTAGAAAAATGTTTAAAAAGAAGAAGTGAGTAACCAGAAAAACTTAGAAAAATGTTTAAAAAGAAGAAGTGAGTAACCAGAAAAACTTAGAAAAATGTTTAAAAAGAAGAAATCAGTAACCAGAAAAACTTAGAAAAATGTTTAAAAAGAAGAAGTGAGTAACCAGAAAAACTTAGAAAAATGTTTAAAAAGAAGAAATGAGTAACCAGAAAAACTTAGAAAAATGTTTAAAAAGAAGAAATCAGTAACCAGAAAAACTTAGAAAAATGTTTAAAAAGAAGAAATGAGTAACCAGAAAAACGGCGAAAAATGTTTAAAAAGAAGAAATCAGTAACCAGAAAAACGGCGAAAAATGTTTAAAAAGAAGAAATCAGTAACCAGACAAACTGCGAAAAATGTTTAAAAAGAAGAAATCAGTAACCAGACAAACTGCGAAAAATGTTTAAAAAGAAGAAATCAGTAACCAGAAAAACTTAGAAAAATGTTTAAAAAGAAGAAATCAGTAACCAGAAAAACTTAGAAAAATGTTTCAAAAGAAGAAGTGAGTAACCAGAAAAACTTAGAAAAATGTTTAAAAAGAAGAAATCAGTAACCAGAAAAACTTAGAAAAATGTTTAAAAAGAAGAAATCAGTAACCAGAAAAACTTAGAAAAATGTTTAAAAAGAAGAAATCAGTAACCAGAAAAACTGCGAAAAATGTTTAAAAAGAAGAAATCAGTAACCAGACAAACTGCGAAAAATGTTTAAAAAGAAGAAATCAGTAACCAGGAAAACTTAGAAAAATGTTTAAAAAGAAGAAGTGAGTAACCAGAAAAACTTAGAAAAATGTTTAAAAAGAAGAAATCAGTAACCAGAAAAACTTAGAAAAATGTTTAAAAAGAAGAAATCAGTAACCAGAAAAACTGCGAAAAATGTTTAAAAAGAAGAAATCAGTAACCAGGAAAACTTAGAAAAATGTTTAAAAAGAAGAAGTGAGTAACCAGAAAAACTTAGAAAAATGTTTAAAAAGAAGAAATCAGTAACCAGAAAAACTTAGAAAAATGTTTAAAAAGAAGAAATCAGTAACCAGAAAAACTGCGAAAAATGTTTAAAAAGAAGAAATCAGTAACCAGAAAAACTTAGAAAAATGTTTAAAAAGAAGAAGTGAGTAACCAGAAAAACTTAGAAAAATGTTTAAAAAGAAGAAATCAGTAACCAGAAAAACGGCGAAAAATGTTTAAAAAGAAGAAATCAGTAACCAGACAAACTGCGAAAAATGTTTAAAAAGAAGAAATCAGTAACCAGAAAAACTTAGAAAAATGTTTCAAAAGAAGAAGTGAGTAACCAGAAAAACTTAGAAAAATGTTTAAAAAGAAGAAGTGAGTAACCAGAAAAACTTAGAAAAATGTTTAAAAAGAAGAAATCAGTAACCAGAAAAACTTAGAAAAATGTTTAAAAAGAAGAAATCAGTAACCAGAAAAACTGCGAAAAATGTTTAAAAAGAAGAAATCAGTAACCAGGAAAACTTAGAAAAATGTTTAAAAAGAAGAAATGAGTAACCAGGAAAACTTAGAAAAATGTTTAAAAAGAAGAAATGAGTAACCAGGAAAACTTAGAAAAATGTTTAAAAAGAAGAAATCAGTAACCAGAAAAACTTAGAAAAATGTTTAAAAAGAAGAAATCAGTAACCAGAAAAACGGCGAAAAATGTTTAAAAAGAAGAAATGAGTAACCAGAAAAACTTAGAAAAATGTTTAAAAAGAAGAAATCAGTAACCAGAAAAACGGCGAAAAATGTTTAAAAAGAAGAAATCAGTAACCAGAAAAACTTAGAAAAATGTTTAAAAAGAAGAAGTGAGTAACCAGAAAAACTTAGAAAAATGTTTAAAAAGAAGAAATGAGTAACCAGAAAAACTTAGAAAAATGTTTAAAAAGAAGAAATCAGTAACCAGAAAAACTTAGAAAAATGTTTAAAAAGAAGAAATCAGTAACCAGACAAACTGCGAAAAATGTTTAAAAAGAAGAAATCAGTAACCAGGAAAACTTAGAAAAATGTTTAAAAAGAAGAAGTGAGTAACCAGAAAAACTTAGAAAAATGTTTAAAAAGAAGAAATCAGTAACCAGAAAAACTTAGAAAAATGTTTAAAAAGAAGAAATCAGTAACCAGAAAAACTGCGAAAAATGTTTAAAAAGAAGAAATCAGTAACCAGACAAACTGCGAAAAATGTTTAAAAAGAAGAAATCAGTAACCAGGAAAACTTAGAAAAATGTTTAAAAAGAAGAAGTCAGTAACCAGAAAAACTTAGAAAAATGTTTAAAAAGAAGAAATCAGTAACCAGAAAAACTTAGAAAAATGTTTAAAAAGAAGAAATCAGTAACCAGAAAAACTGCGAAAAATGTTTAAAAAGAAGAAATCAGTAACCAGAAAAACTTAGAAAAATGTTTAAAAAGAAGAAGTGAGTAACCAGAAAAACTTAGAAAAATGTTTAAAAAGAAGAAATCAGTAACCAGAAAAACGGCGAAAAATGTTTAAAAAGAAGAAATCAGTAACCAGACAAACTGCGAAAAATGTTTAAAAAGAAGAAATCAGTAACCAGAAAAACTTAGAAAAATGTTTCAAAAGAAGAAGTGAGTAACCAGAAAAACTTAGAAAAATGTTTAAAAAGAAGAAGTGAGTAACCAGAAAAACTTAGAAAAATGTTTAAAAAGAAGAAATCAGTAACCAGAAAAACTTAGAAAAATGTTTAAAAAGAAGAAATCAGTAACCAGAAAAACTGCGAAAAATGTTTAAAAAGAAGAAATCAGTAACCAGACAAACTGCGAAAAATGTTTAAAAAGAAGAAATCAGTAACCAGGAAAACTTAGAAAAATGTTTAAAAAGAAGAAGTGAGTAACCAGAAAAACTTAGAAAAATGTTTAAAAAGAAGAAATCAGTAACCAGAAAAACTTAGAAAAATGTTTAAAAAGAAGAAATCAGTAACCAGAAAAACTGCGAAAAATGTTTAAAAAGAAGAAATCAGTAACCAGAAAAACTTAGAAAAATGTTTAAAAAGAAGAAGTGAGTAACCAGAAAAACTTAGAAAAATGTTTAAAAAGAAGAAATCAGTAACCAGAAAAACGGCGAAAAATGTTTAAAAAGAAGAAATCAGTAACCAGACAAACTGCGAAAAATGTTTAAAAAGAAGAAATCAGTAACCAGAAAAACTTAGAAAAATGTTTCAAAAGAAGAAGTGAGTAACCAGAAAAACTTAGAAAAATGTTTAAAAAGAAGAAGTGAGTAACCAGAAAAACTTAGAAAAATGTTTAAAAAGAAGAAATCAGTAACCAGAAAAACTTAGAAAAATGTTTAAAAAGAAGAAATCAGTAACCAGAAAAACTTAGAAAAATGTTTAAAAAGAAGAAATCAGTAACCAGAAAAACTGCGAAAAATGTTTAAAAAGAAGAAATCAGTAACCAGACAAACTGCGAAAAATGTTTAAAAAGAAGAAATCAGTAACCAGGAAAACTTAGAAAAATGTTTAAAAAGAAGAAGTGAGTAACCAGAAAAACTTAGAAAAATGTTTAAAAAGAAGAAATCAGTAACCAGAAAAACTTAGAAAAATGTTTAAAAAGAAGAAATCAGTAACCAGAAAAACTGCGAAAAATGTTTAAAAAGAAGAAATCAGTAACCAGAAAAACTTAGAAAAATGTTTAAAAAGAAGAAGTGAGTAACCAGAAAAACTTAGAAAAATGTTTAAAAAGAAGAAATCAGTAACCAGAAAAACGGCGAAAAATGTTTAAAAAGAAGAAATCAGTAACCAGACAAACTGCGAAAAATGTTTAAAAAGAAGAAATCAGTAACCAGAAAAACTTAGAAAAATGTTTAAAAAGAAGAAATCAGTAACCAGAAAAACTTAGAAAAATGTTTCAAAAGAAGAAGTGAGTAACCAGAAAAACTTAGAAAAATGTTTAAAAAGAAGAAGTGAGTAACCAGAAAAACTTAGAAAAATGTTTAAAAAGAAGAAATCAGTAACCAGAAAAACTTAGAAAAATGTTTAAAAAGAAGAAATCAGTAACCAGAAAAACTTAGAAAAATGTTTAAAAAGAAGAAATCAGTAACCAGGAAAACTTAGAAAAATGTTTAAAAAGAAGAAATCAGTAACCAGAAAAACTGCGAAAAATGTTTAAAAAGAAGAAATGAGTAACCAGGAAAACTTAGAAAAATGTTTAAAAAGAAGAAGTGAGTAACCAGAAAAACTTAGAAAAATGTTTAAAAAGAAGAAATCAGTAACCAGACAAACTTAGAAAAATGTTTAAAAAGAAGAAATCATTAACCAGACAAACTGCGAAAAATGTTTAAAAAGAAGAAATCAGTAACCAGAAAAACTTAGAAAAATGTTTAAAAAGAAGAAATCAGTAACCAGAAAAACTTAGAAAAATGTTTAAAAAGAAGAAATCAGTAACCAGGAAAACTTAGAAAAATGTTTAAAAAGAAGAAGTGAGTAACCAGAAAAACTTAGAAAAATGTTTAAAAAGAAGAAATCAGTAACCAGAAAAACGGCGAAAAATGTTTAAAAAGAAGAAATCAGTAACCAGACAAACTGCGAAAAATGTTTAAAAAGAAGAAGTCAGTAACCAGAAAAACTTAGAAAAATGTTTAAAAAGAAGAAATGAGTAACCAGAAAAACTTAGAAAAATGTTTAAAAAGAAGAAATCAGTAACCAGAAAAACTTAGAAAAATGTTTAAAAAGAAGAAGTGAGTAACCAGGAAAACTTAGAAAAATGTTTAAAAAGAAGAAATGAGTAACCAGAAAAACTTAGAAAAATGTTTAAAAAGAAGAAATCAGTAACCAGAAAAACTTAGAAAAATGTTTAAAAAGAAGAAATGAGTAACCAGAAAAACTTAGAAAAATGTTTAAAAAGAAGAAATCAGTAACCAGAAAAACGGCGAAAAATGTTTAAAAAGAAGAAATCAGTAACCAGAAAAACGGCGAAAAATGTTTAAAAAGAAGAAATCAGTAACCAGAAAAACTTAGAAAAATGTTTAAAAAGAAGAAGTGAGTAACCAGAAAAACTTAGAAAAATGTTTAAAAAGAAGAAATGAGTAACCAGAAAAACTTAGAAAAATGTTTAAAAAGAAGAAATCAGTAACCAGAAAAACTTAGAAAAATGTTTAAAAAGAAGAAATGAGTAACCAGAAAAACGGCGAAAAATGTTTAAAAAGAAGAAATCAGTAACCAGAAAAACGGCGAAAAATGTTTAAAAAGAAGAAATCAGTAACCAGACAAACTGCGAAAAATGTTTAAAAAGAAGAAATCAGTAACCAGAAAAACTTAGAAAAATGTTTAAAAAGAAGAAATCAGTAACCAGGAAAACTTGGAAAAAAACACTTAGAAAAATTTTCAGCAAAGTGTGAAAAATATTCTAAGTGTCAGCGGAGGAAAATGCTGCAGCATCGGGAAAGATTCGCAAACTTACACCGAACATGTGCTCCGAAGTGCCGGAGGAATTGGGTGAATTGAGCCCGGCAAATGGCCAGCTGTCGTTTTGTGCCTGCAGCCCGAAAACTTTAACTTTGTCTGTCGCGGAAGTCCGGACCGAGAAAAATCCAAACGGTTTTGACCGGACCGAGTTCCAGACCGATGCAGTCAAATTTGGAATTCAGACCCATTCAGTGCCACTTGTAGTTTTTCCGCAGTGAGGTTGGCGGGGTACCCGGAGATATATGGGAACACGATTTTTAGAACAAAATGGCGGCGCGGGACCGTTCTGAAAGGCATCCGAAAAACGGTTCCACGGGCATAGCACTTTAATGACAGGTATGAGTGCATGCCGGAGAGCTCTTGGAAGTCGAATTTTTGACACTTTGTCAATTTTTTGACAGATTTGACAAACTCTTTCTGTCTGTTCTAAGAGTCAGTCAGAGACTTGTGCGGCGGTCTTTTGACACTATTGGAGGGCGGGCAAACCCCACGTTGACTCCGGCCGTCCCTCCACAGGCGCTCGTGTCCAAAATGAAGGCGAGAGACGCGAGTGGCCTGGTTCCCTTGGGTGTTGCCAAGAAGGCTGCGGGCTGACCGTTGCCTGAGCACTCCCTAAAGCCTCTTGTGATGAGAGCAGACCTCGCCTGCCGCACGACCGGCTCTGGGAGTCGTTGGGCCGCTATTTGTGAATAGTCTGGTCCTCCTCTGCCACCCGGACAAGCGCGATGGCTCTGCCGCCCTGCGGTGCTCGTCACCCAGGTTTGGGGAACACGATACTCGTAACAAAAATAAAAGGCGGCTCGGGACCTGCAGGCGAAAGGGGTCCCGTGGTGCTAAGCACGTCGACTTCGGGTCTCGGTGCAAGCCGGAGAGCTCACGGAAGTCTAAAGTTTTCGGCACGTGGTCGAATCTTTTCAAAGGCTTACCCGGCTCTTTCCGTCCATTCTGAGAGTAAGTCAGAGGCCGGTGCGGAGGTCTCTTGACAATCGGAGGGGGTGGTGGCCCTCCGCAGGCGCTCGTGTCGAAAATGAAGGCGAGAGACGCGAGTGGCCTGGTTCCCCTGGGTGTTGCCAGGAAGGCTGCGGGCTGACCCTTGCCTGAGCACTCCCTAAAGCCTCTTGTGATGAGAGCAGACCTCGCGCGCCGCACGACCGGCTCTGGGAGTCGTTGGGCCGCTATCTGTGAATAGTCTGGTCCTCCTCTGCCACCCGGCCAAGTGCGATGGCTCTGCCGCCCTGCGGTGCTCGTCACGCAGGTATGGGGCACACGATGCTCGTAACAGCAAATAAAGGCGGCTCGGGACCTGCAGGCGAAAGGGGTCCCGTGGTGCTTAGCACGTCGACTTCGGGTCTCGGTGCAAGCCGGAGAGCTCACGGAAGTCTAAAGTTTTCGGCACGTGGTCGAATCTTTTGAAAGGCTTACCCGGCTCTTTCCGTCCATTCTGAGAGTCAGTCAGAGGCCGGTGCGGCGGTCTATTGACGACCGGAGGCTCCCATGGGTGTTGCGATGAGGGTGGAGGGCACAGAACCTTGCCTTAGCACTCCCTAATAAAGCCTCTTGTGAAGAGAGCAGACCTCGCGCGCCGCACGACCGGCTCTGGGAGTCGTTGGGCCGCTATCTGTGAATAGTCTGGTCCTCCTCTGCCACCCGGCCAAGTGCGATGGCTCTGCCGCCCTGCGGTGCTCGTCACGCAGGTATGGGGCACACGATGCTCGTAACAGCAAATAAAGGCGGCTCGGGACCTGCAGGCGAAAGGGGTCCCGTGGTGCTTAGCACGTCGACTTCGGGTCTCGGTGCAAGCCGGAGAGCTCACGGAAGTCTAAAGTTTTCGGCACGTGGTCGAATCTTTTGAAAGGCTTACCCGGCTCTTTCCGTCCATTCTGAGAGTCAGTCAGAGGCCGGTGCGGCGGTCTATTGACGACCGGAGGCTCCCATGGGTGTTGCGATGAGGGTGGAGGGCACAGAACCTTGCCTTAGCACTCCCTAATAAAGCCTCTTGTGAAGAGAGCAGACCTCGCGCGCCGCACGACCGGCTCTGGGAGTCGTTGGGCCGCTATCTGTGAATAGTCTGGTCCTCCTCTGCCACCCGGCCAAGTGCGATGGCTCTGCCGCCCTGCGGTGCTCGTCACGCAGGTATGGGGCACACGATGCTCGTAACAGCAAATAAAGGCGGCTCGGGACCTGCAGGCGAAAGGGGTCCCGTGGTGCTTCGCACGTCGACTTCGGGTCTCGGTGCAAGCCGGAGAGCTCACGGAAGTCTAAAGTTTTCGGCACGTGGTCGAATCTTTTGAAAGGCTTACCCGGCTCTTTCCGTCCATTCTGAGAGTCAGTCAGAGGCCGGTGCGGCGGTCTATTGACGACCGGAGGCTCCCATGGGTGTTGCGATGAGGGTGGAGGGCACAGAACCTTGCCTTAGCACTCCCTAATAAAGCCTCTTGTGAAGAGAGCAGACCTCGCGCACCGCACGACCGGCTCTGGGAGTCGTTGGGCCGCTATCTGTGAATAGTCGGGTCCTCCTCTGCCACCCGGCCAAGTGCGATGGCTCTGCCGCCCTGCGGTGCTTGTCACGCAGGTATGGGGCACACGATGCTCGTAACAGCAAATAAAGGCGGCTCGGGACCTGCAGGCGAAAGGGGTCCCGTGGTGCTTAGCACGTCGACTTCGGGTCTCGGTGCAAGCCGGAGAGCTCACGGAAGTCTAAAGTTTTCGGCACGTG
>NW_027310883.1:2500-5000 GCF_047496795.1 Chiloscyllium punctatum | reverse complement strand
CCACAACTCGAGCAAGTGAAAAAAAAAGTAACAAATAAGAAAGGATCGTCGGCTTGGGGGTACGCCCGTTTCCGTTTCAACTTGTCTCGCGAGGGTGGTTTCGGGGCCAGCAGGAGAGCTCGTCGGGGTAGCAGGCCCTGCAGCCGTGGTCACCGCCAAACCCCCACAACTCGAGCAAGTGAAAAAAAAAAGTAACAAATAAGAAAGGATCGTCGGCTTGGGGGTACGCCCGTTTCCGTTTCAACTTGTCTCGCGAGGGTGGTTTCGGGGCCAGCAGGAGAGCTCGTCGGGGTAGCAGGCCCTGCAGCCGTGGTCACCGCCAAACCCCCACAACTCGAGCAAGTGAAAAAAAAAAGTAACAAATAAGAAAGGATCTCTGTCGGCTTGGGGGTACGCCCGTTTCCGTTTCAACTTGTCTCGCGAGGGTGGTTTCGGGGCCAGCAGGAGAGCTCGTCGGGGTAGCAGGCCCTGCAGCCGTGGTCACCGCCAAATCGCCACAACTCGAGCAAGTGAAAAAAAAAGTAACAAATAAGAAAGGATCGTCGGCTTGGGGGTACGCCCGTTTCCGTTTCAACTTGTCTCGCGAGGGTGGTTTCGGGGCCAGCAGGAGAGCTCGTCGGGGTAGCAGGCCCTGCAGCCGTGGTCACCGCCAAACCCCCCACAACTGTTGGGCGCCTACCTGCGCGGGGCAGGAGGACACTTTCCGATTTCAAATCTCCGTTTGCCGAGTCCACCCCGAACGCACGCGGGCGGGCGGGTTCGCATCACCCTTCGTCACAAGGGGCGAAGCCCGTTCCACCGTCTCGTCAGTAGTGCCGACCGGTCTGTGATCGACGAGGGGAGCCACACCAGGTCCGGCCCTGCTGCTTGGCGGCACCGCGTCGTCGGGAGCTCGCGACAGACGGAGGGTTTCGGTGTACTCTCCAGCCACGGGAAACGAAGCCGGTGATGCAGGCGCCGGTCTTTCGCTCCCAAATCGGCTGGGTTTACATCGTTGCTATCTAGTCACGCTCCCTTCAAACCCGACGGGGTACCTATTCCCCTCACCCGTCTGTGCGTATACAGCCTCTTTGCACTTGCGGGATGGGGGTGGTGGTTTAAAGACTCTCGAGTTGCCGCCCGTCGGTCTCCGAGCTCCGTGCAGTAGTGATCCCCAGCGAACTGCCAGCAGGGCGAACGAGCGATCCCGCTCTCGGTCGGGGCGCCTGGCGTCGATCGGTGGTCGGTGGCTTGCGGGCAAGCTGCGCTGTGAGTGTGGGAACGAGTATGACGAGCCGTTGCCGCGACTCCCAGTCCACCTCGGCGGTGGCTGGGCCGGGCGGGCGTCTGCTCGGGCGAGTGCCGCCCCCGCCTCCTCGCAGGAAGTCCGCTCGCCGACACGCCGCCACGTGCACGCGTCAGTGACGCTGCCGAACCGATGGCCGGTGCCCGTTCCCGCCTCTGCTTTTCCTAGGGCAAAGCTGCTGCACGCCTCGTGATACTAGGCGGGCGACATGGTGGCGGTGATCCTGCCTCCGTCGCTGCGGTGCGTTGGGGCACGCATCGCCTCTTGGGCGCCCTGTCCTCCTCCCCCCAATAGACGTATGTTTCTGCGGGCCGCACCAGGATGGTGCTCCCCATCGCTTCACGCCACCCTGCTCCGCCCGCACGCCGGCGTGCAGGTGGCTGTAGCTCAAGGTGGGGAGCGTATGTGCGGTCCGGGTCGCTTTCCTCTGGCGAGGGAGAGACCTAAAACAAACTCAGACAACTCTTGACGGTGGATCACTCGGCTCGTGCGTCGATGACGAACGCAGCTAGCTGCGAGAATTAATGTGAATTGCAGGACACATTGATCATCGACACTTTGAACGCACTTTGCGGCCCCGGGTTCTTCCCGGGGCCACGCCTGTCTGAGGGTCGTTTGGCAATCAATCGCACTCGCCTTGGCTGGCGAGAGCGCGGCTGGGGTGTCGCAGAGGACCCGTCCTCTTTGTCCCCCTAAGTTCAGACTCCGGAGCCCTCCGGCGTCGGAGCGCTTGGCCTTTCCCCCCCACCCTGCACATTCCGTTCGTCAGGCTCGACGCCATCCCCCCGCCGGGGAGCGCGGCCTGGCGTCCGTCTGTGTCGTGGCAGTGGGGCCAGCACGGCTGTCACCGGTCCCAGAATGGCTGTCGGTGGTTCACACTGTGTGTGTGTGCCAACCCTCCTGGTCTCTGGGACACGGAGCTGCCACGAAGTGTTGAGCCTCCAGTGGGGGGTCTGCCTAAGCTCTGCACGTCCGCATTGGGTCCGTCTCTCGGTTGGCTGGCAGTGGAAAGAGTGAAGGGAGCCGCGGAGGTCCGGTGCTGGTGCGCCGCCGGCCTGACCGTGGAGCTCGCCGGTTTGACACGCTGACCCGACTCGATGGTTGATCGATTGAGAGTGCTGGGAGCTGCAGGCCGCCCGCTGCTGCAGCCGCCCGTCTCGTGGTTCGTCCTCGGCCTTAAGTGGCCGGCGGGGCGTCTGATCCTGTCTCCCCTGC
>NW_027310882.1:17500-30000 GCF_047496795.1 Chiloscyllium punctatum | reverse complement strand
GACTTCCGTGAGCTCTCCGGCTTGCACCGAGACCCGAAGTCGACGTGCTAAGCACCACGGGACCCCTTTCGCCTGCAGGTCCCGAGCCGCCTTTATTTGCTGTTACGAGCATCGTGTGCCCCATACCTGCGTGACGAGCACCGCAGGGCGGCAGAGCCATCGCACTTGGCCGGGTGGCAGAGGAGGACCAGACTATTCACAGATAGCGGCCCAACGACTCCCAGAGCCGGTCGTGCGGCGCGCGAGGTCTGCTCTCATCACAAGAGGCTTTAGGGAGTGCTCAGGCAAGGGTCAGCCCGCAGCCTTCCTGGCAACACCCAGGGGAACCAGGCCACTCGCGTCTCTCGCCTTCATTTTCGACACGAGCGCCTGCGGAGGGCCACCACCCCCTCCGATTGTCAAGAGACCTCCGCACCGGCCTCTGACTTACTCTCAGAATGGACGGAAAGAGCCGGGTAAGCCTTTGAAAAGATTCGACCACGTGCCGAAAACTTTAGACTTCCGTGAGCTCTCCGGCTTGCACCGAGACCCGAAGTCGACGTGCTTAGCACCACGGGACCCCTTTCGCCTGCAGGTCCCGAGCCGCCTTTTATTTTTGTTACGAGTATCGTGTTCCCCAAACCTGGGTGACGAGCACCGCAGGGCGGCAGAGCCATCGCGCTTGTCCGGGTGGCAGAGGAGGACCAGACTATTCACAAATAGCGGCCCAACGACTCCCAGAGCCGGTCGTGCGGCAGGCGAGGTCTGCTCTCATCACAAGAGGCTTTAGGGAGTGCTCAGGCAACGGTCAGCCCGCAGCCTTCTTGGCAACACCCAAGGGAACCAGGCCACTCGCGTCTCTCGCCTTCATTTTGGACACGAGCGCCTGTGGAGGGACGGCCGGAGTCAACGTGGGGTTTGCCCGCCCTCCAATAGTGTCAAAAGACCGCCGCACAAGTCTCTGACTGACTCTTAGAACAGACAGAAAGAGTTTGTCAAATCTGTCAAAAAATTGACAAAGTGTCAAAAATTCGACTTCCAAGAGCTCTCCGGCATGCACTCATACCTGTCATTAAAGTGCTATGCCCGTGGAACCGTTTTTCGGATGCCTTTCAGAACGGTCCCGCGCCGCCATTTTGTTCTAAAAATCGTGTTCCCATATATCTCCGGGTACCCCGCCAACCTCACTGCGGAAAAACTACAAGTGGCACTGAATGGGTCTGAATTCCAAATTTGACTGCATCGGTCTGGAACTCGGTCCGGTCAAAACCGTTTGGATTTTTCTCGGTCCGGACTTCCGCGACAGACAAAGTTAAAGTTTTCGGGCTGCAGGCACAAAACGACAGCTGGCCATTTGCCGGGCTCAATTCACCCAATTCCTCCGGCACTTCGGAGCACATGTTCGGTGTAAGTTTGCGAATCTTTCCCGATGCTGCAGCATTTTCCTCCGCTGACACTTAGAATATTTTTCACACTTTGCTGAAAATTTTTCTAAGTGTTTTTTTCCAAGTTTTCCTGGTTACTGATTTCTTCTTTTTAAACATTTTTCTAAGTTTTTCTGGTTACTGATTTCTTCTTTTTAAACATTTTTCGCAGTTTGTCTGGTTACTGATTTCTTCTTTTTAAACATTTTTCGCCGTTTTTCTGGTTACTGATTTCTTCTTTTTAAACATTTTTCGCCGTTTTTCTGGTTACTGATTTCTTCTTTTTAAACATTTTTCTAAGTTTTTCTGGTTACTCATTTCTTCTTTTTAAACATTTTTCTAAGTTTTTCTGGTTACTGATTTCTTCTTTTTAAACGTTTTTCTGGTTACTCATTTCTTCTTTTTAAACATTTTTCTAAGTTTTTCTGGTTACTCACTTCTTCTTTTTAAACATTTTTCGCCGTTTTTCTGGTTACTGATTTCTTCTTTTTAAACATTTTTCTAAGTTTTTCTGGTTACTCATTTCTTCTTTTTAAACATTTTTCTAAGTTTTTCTGGTTACTCATTTCTTCTTTTTAAACATTTTTCTAAGTTTTTCTGGTTACTGATTTCTTCTTTTTAAACATTTTTCTAAGTTTTTCTGGTTACTGATTTCTTCTTTTTAAACATTTTTCTAAGTTTTCCTGGTTACTGATTTCTTCTTTTTAAACATTTTTCTAAGTTTTCCTGGTTACTCATTTCTTCTTTTTAAACATTTTTCTAAGTTTTCCTGGTTACTGATTTCTTCTTTTTAAACATTTTTCGCAGTTTTTCTGGTTACTGATTTCTTCTTTTTAAACATTTTTTCGCAGTTTGTCTGGTTACTGATTTCTTCTTTTTAAACATTTTTCGCCGTTTTTCTGGTTACTGATTTCTTCTTTTTAAACATTTTTCGCCGTTTTTCTGGTTACTGATTTCTTCTTTTTAAGCATTTTTCTAAGTTTTTCTGGTTACTCATTTCTTCTTTTTAAACATTTTTCTAAGTTTTTCTGGTTACTGATTTCTTCTTTTTAAACATTTTTCTAAGTTTTTCTGGTTACTCATTTCTTCTTTTTAAACATTTTTCTAAGTTTTTCTGGTTACTCACTTCTTCTTTTTAAACATTTTTCTAAGTTTTTCTGGTTACTGATTTCTTCTTTTTAAACATTTTTCGCCGTTTTTCTGGTTACTGATTTCTTCTTTTTAAACATTTTTCTAAGTTTTTCTGGTTACTCATTTCTTCTTTTTAAACATTTTTCTAAGTTTTTCTGGTTACTGATTTCTTCTTTTTAAACATTTTTCTAAGTTTTCCTGGTTACTGATTTCTTCTTTTTAAACATTTTTCGCAGTTTTTCTGGTTACTGATTTCTTCTTTTTAAACATTTTTCTAAGTTTTCCTGGTTACTGATTTCTTCTTTTTAAACATTTTTCGCAGTTTTTCTGGTTACTGATTTCTTCTTTTTAAACATTTTTCTAAGTTTTTCTGGTTACTGATTTCTTCTTTTTAAACATTTTTCTAAGTTTTTCTGGTTACTCACTTCTTCTTTTTAAACATTTTTCTAAGTTTTCCTGGTTACTGATTTCTTCTTTTTAAACATTTTTCGCAGTTTGTCTGGTTACTGATTTCTTCTTTTTAAACATTTTTCGCAGTTTTTCTGGTTACTGATTTCTTCTTTTTAAACATTTTTCTAAGTTTTTCTGGTTACTCACTTCTTCTTTTATAACATTTTTCTAAGTTTTCCTGGTTACTGATTTCTTCTTTTTAAACATTTTTCTAAGTTTTCCTGGTTACTGATTTCTTCTTTTTAAACATTTTTCTAAGTTTTCCTGGTTACTGATTTCTTCTTTTTAAACATTTTTCTAAGTTTTTCTGGTTACTCATTTCTTCTTTTTAAACATTTTTCGCAGTTTTTCTGGTTACTGATTTCTTCTTTTTAAACATTTTCCTAAGTTTTCCTGGTTACTGATTTCTTCTTTTTAAACATTTTTCTAAGTTTTCCTGGTTACTCATTTCTTCTTTTTGATCATTTTTCTAAGTTTTCCTGGTTACTGATTTCTTCGTTTTGAACATTTTTCTAAGTTTTCCTGGTTACTCACTTCTTCTTTTCAAACATTTTTCTTCGTTTTTCTGTTTACTCATTTAGCACTTTCAGGCACTTTCCCATCATTTCCTCGTTCCCGATTTCACCCTTTAAAACGCTTTCGGGCATTTCCCTAAGTTTTGCGGTTCACTCGTTTGGGACTCACTGACACCTTCTCTAGCTTCCCTGCTCACTTTTTTCGTACTGTTGAGAAAATTCGAACCCTTTCCTTAACTATGCCGGTTACTGACTTCACCGCTTCAGACCCTTGTCCCCGTAATGAAAGATACCATTTCCCACCGTGGGAAATGCACGAAAATCGGACTGAACACGGGGGAGGCTCCCCCCTCGAAGGCGAGACCGTCGGCAGAACCGCCGGGTCAAACCCGGCCGAGCTACCCGGCTTACAAGTCTCAAAGTCGGTATGAGCAGTCACGTCCACCCCCATTCCCTTTTGGACCACTTCCCACGGTTCCAAATGCATGAAAATCGGCCTGTACACGGGGGAGGCACCCGCCTCGAAGACGAGACCGTCGGCAGAACCGCCGGGTCAAACCCGGCTGAGCTACCCGGCTCGGAAGCGCCAAAGTCGGGTTGAGCAGTCACATTCACTCCCATCGACGTTTGGACCACTTCCCACGGTTCGAAATGCACGGAAATCGGCCTGTACACGGGGGAGGCACCCGCCTCGAAGAGGAGACTGTCGGCAGAACCGCCGGGTCAAACCCGGCTGTGCTAACCGGCTCGGAAGCGCCAAAGTCGGGTTGAGCAGTCACATTCACTCCCATCCCCTTTTGGGCAACTTCCCACGGTTGGAAATGCATGGAAATCGGACTGAACACGGGGGAGGCTCCCCCCTCGAAGGCGAGACCGTCGGCAGAACCGCAGGATCAAACCCGGCTGAGCTACCCGGCTTACAAGTCTCAAAGTCGGTATGAGCAGACACGTCCACCCCCATTCCCTTTTGGACCACTTCCCACGGTTCGAAATGCATGAAAATCGGCCTGTATACGGGGGAGGCACCCGCCTCGAAGACGAGACCGTCGGCAGACCCGCCGGGTCAAACCCGGCTGAGCTACCCGGCTCGGAAGCGCCAAAGTCGGGTTGAGCAGTCACATTCACTCCCATCCCCTTTTGGACCACTTCCCACGGTTCGAAATGCACGAAAATCGGCCTGTACACGGGGGAGGCACCCGCCTCGAAGACGAGACCGTCGGCAGAACCGCCGGAACAAACCCGGCTGAGCTACCCGGCTTACAAGTCTCAAAGTCGGTATGAGCAGACACGTCCACCCCCATTCCCTTTTGGACCACTTCCCACGGTTCGAAATGCATGAAAATCGGCCTGTATACGGGGGAGGCACCCGCCTCGAAGACGAGACCGTCGGCAGACCCGCCGGGTCAAACCCGGCTGAGCTACCCGGCTCGGAAGCGCCAAAGTCGGGTTGAGCAGTCACATTCACTCCCATCCCCTTTTGAACCTCTTCCCACCGTTGGAAATGCACGAAAATCGGCCTGTACACGGGGGAGGCTCCCCCCTCGAAGGCGAGACCGTCGGCAGAACCGCCGGGTCAAACCCGGCTGAGCTACCCGGCTTACAAGTCTCGAAGTCGGGTTGAGCAGTCACATTCACTCCCATCGACTTTTGGGCAACTTCCCACCGTTGCAAATGCATGAAAATCGGCCTGTACACGGGGGAGGCACCCGCCTCGAAGTCGAGACCGTCGGCAGAACCGCCGGGTCCAACCCGGCTGAGCTACCCGGCTTACAAGTCTCAAAGCCGGGTTGGGCAGTCACGTTCACCCCCATTCCCTTTTGGATCACTTCCCACGGTTCGAAATGCACGAAAACCGGCCTGTACACGGGGGAGGGTCCGCCCTCGAAGGCGAGACCGTCGGCAGAACCGCCGGGTCAAACCTGGCTGAGCTACCCGGCTTACAAGTCTCAAAGTCGGGTTGAGCAGTCACGTTCAGTCCCATCGACTTTTAGACCACTTCCCACGGTTCGAAATGCACGAAAATCGGCCTGTACACGGGGGAGGCACCCGCCTCGAAGACGAGACCGTCGGCAGAACCGCCGGGTCAAACCCGGCCGAGCTACCCGGGTTAGAAGCCTCAGAGTCGGGTTGAGCAGTCACGTTCACTCCCATCGACTTTTAGACCACTTCCCACGGTTGGAAATGCACGAAAATCGGCCTGTACACGGGGGTGGCATCCGCCTCGAAGACGAGACCGTCGGCAGAACCGCCGGGTCAAACCCGGCTGAGCTACCCGGCTTACAAGTCTCAAAGTCGGGTTGAGCAGTCACATTCACTCCCATCGACTTTTGGGCAACTTCCCACGGTTCGAAATGCACAAGATTCGGCCTGAACACGGGGGACGCTCCCCCCTCGAAGGCGAGACCGTCGGCAGACCCGCCGGGTCAAACCCGGCTGAGCTACCCGGCTCGGAAGCGCCAAAGTCGGTATGAGCAGTCACGTTCACTCCCATCCCCTTTTGGACCGCTTCCCACGGTACGAAATGCATGAAAATCGGCCTGTACACGGGGGAGGCACCCGCCTCGAAGACGAGACCGTCGGCAGAACCGCCGGGTCAAACCCGGCTGAGCTACCCGGCTTACAAGTCTCAAAGTCGGGTTGAGCAGTCACATTCACTCCCATCGACTTTTGGGCAACTTCCCACGGTTCGAAATGCACAAAATTCGGCCTGAACACGGGGGACGCTCCCCCCTCGAAGGCGAGACCGTCGGCAGAACCGCCGGGTCAAACCCGGCTGAGCTACCCGGCTTAAAAGTCTCAAAGTCGGTATGAGCAGTCACATTCACCCCCATTCCCTTTTGGACCACTTCCCACGGTTGGAAATGCATGAAAATCGGCCTGGACACGGGGGAGGCTCCCCCCTCGATGACGAGACCGTCGGCAGAACCGCCGGAACAAACCCGGCTGAGCTACCCGGCTTACAAGTCTCAAAGTCGGTATGAGCAGACACGTCCACCCCCATTCCCTTTTGGACCACTTCCCACCGTTGGAAATGCACGAAAATCGGCCTGTACACGGGGGAGGCACCGGCCTCGAAGACGAGACCGTCGGCAGAACCGCCGGATCAAACCCGGCCGAGCTACCCGGGTTAGAAGCCTCAGAGTCGGGTTGAGCAGTCACATTCACTCCCATCCCCTTTTGAACCTCTTCCCACCGTTGGAAATGCACGAAAATCGGCCTGTACACGGGGGAGGCTCCCCCCTCGAAGGCGAGACCGTCGGCAGAACCGCCGGGTCAAACCCGGCTGAGCTACCCGGCTTAAAAGTCTCAAAGTCGGGTTGAGCAGTCACATTCACTCCCATCGACTTTTGGGCAACTTCCCACCGTTGCAAATGCATGAAAATCGGCCTGTACACGGGGGAGGCTCCGCCCTCGAAGGCGAGACCGACGGCAGAACCGCCGGGTCAAACCCGGCCGGGCTACCCGGGTTAGAAGCCTCAGAGTCGGGTTGAGCAGTCGCATTCACCCCCATCCCCTTTTGAACCTCTTCCCACCGTTGGAAATGCACGAAAATCGGCCTGTACACGGGGGAGGCACCGGCCTCGAAGACGAGACCGTCGGCAGAACCGCCGGATCAAACCCGGCCGAGCTACCCGGGTTAGAAGCCTCAGAGTCGGGTTGAGCAGTCACATTCACTCCCATCCCCTTTTGAACCTCTTCCCACCGTTGGAAATGCACGGAAATCGGCCTGTACACGGGGGAGGCTCCCCCCTCGAAGGCGAGACCGTCGGCAGAACCGCCGGGTCAAACCCGGCTGAGCTACCCGGCTTACAAGTCTCAAAGTCGGTATGAGCAGACACGTCCACCCCCATTCCCTTTTGGACCACTTCCCACCGTTGGAAATGCACGAAAATCGGCCTGTACACGGGGGAGGCACCGGCCTCGAAGACGAGACCGTCGGCAGAACCGCCGGATCAAACCCGGCCGAGCTACCCGGGTTAGAAGCCTCAGAGTCGGGTTGAGCAGTCACATTCACTCCCATCCCCTTTTGAACCTCTTCCCACCGTTGGAAATGCACGAAAATCGGCCTGTACACGGGGGAGGCTCCCCCCTCGAAGGCGAGACCGTCGGCAGAACCGCCGGGTCAAACCCGGCTGAGCTACCCGGCTTAAAAGTCTCAAAGTCGGGTTGAGCAGTCACATTCACTCCCATCGACTTTTGGGCAACTTCCCACCGTTGCAAATGCATGAAAATCGGCCTGTACACGGGGGAGGCTCCGCCCTCGAAGGCGAGACCGACGGCAGAACCGCCGGGTCAAACCCGGCCGGGCTACCCGGCTCGGAAGCGCCAAAGTCGGGTTGAGCAGTCACATTCACCCCCATCCCCTTTTGGGCCACTTCCCACGGTTCGAAATGCATGAAAATCGGCCTGTACACGGGGGACGCTCCCCCCTCGAAGGCGAGGCAGTCGGCAGAACCGCCGGGTCAAACCCGGCTGAGCTACCCGGGTTAGATGCCTCAAAGTCGGGTTGAGCAGTCACATTCACCCCCATCCCCTTTCGGCCCCCTTCCCACGGTTGGAAATGCATGAAAATCGGCCTGTACACGGTGGGCGCTCCCCCCTCGAAGGTGAGACCTTCGGCAGAACCGCCGGGTCAAATCCTGCCGAGCTACCCGCGTTAGAGGTCTCAATGTCGGCTTCAGCAGTCACATTCAATCCCATTCCCGTTTGGACCTCTTCCCGCCGATGGAAATGCACAAAATTCGGCCTGAACACGCGGGGCGCTCCCCCCTCGAAGGCGAGACCGTCGCCAGAACCGCCGGGTCAAATCCGGCTGAGCTACCCGCGTTACAGGTCTCAAAGTCGGGTTGAGCAGTCACGTTCACCCCCATCCCCTTTCGGACCCCTTCCCACGGTTGGAAATGCATGAAAATCGGCCTGTACACGGTGGGCGCTCCCCCCTCGAAGGTGAGACCTTCGGCAGAACCGCCGGGTCAAATCCGGCCGAGCTACCCGCGTTAGAGGTCTCAATGTCGGCTTCAGCAGTCACATTCAATCCCATTCCCGTTTGGACCTCTTCCCGCCGATGGAAATGCACAAAATTCGGCCTGAACACGCGGGACGCTCCCCCCTCGAAGGTGAGACCTTCGGCAGAACCGCCGGGTCAAATCCGGCCGAGCTACCCGCGTTAGAGGTCTCAATGTCGGCTTCAGCAGTCACATTCAATCCCATTCCCGTTTGGACCTCTTCCCGCCGATGGAAATGCACAAAATTCGGCCTGAACACGCGGGACGCTCCCCCCTCGAAGGCGAGACCGTCGCCAGAACCGCCGGGTCAAATCCGGCTGAGCTACCCGCGTTACAGGTCTCAAAGTCGGGTTGAGCAGTCACGTTCACCCCCATCCCCTTTCGGACCCCTTCCCACGGTTGGAAATGCATGAAAATCGGCCTGTACACGGTGGGCGCTCCCCCCTCGAAGGTGAGACCTTCGGCAGAACCGCCGGGTCAAATCCGGCCGAGCTACCCGCGTTAGAGGTCTCAATGTCGGCTTCAGCAGTCACATTCAATCCCATTCCCGTTTGGACCTCTTCCCGCCGATGGAAATGCACAAAATTCGGCCTGAACACGCGGGACGCTCCCCCCTCGAAGGTGAGACCTTCGGCAGAACCGCCGGGTCAAATCCGGCCGAGCTACCCGCGTTAGAGGTCTCAATGTCGGCTTCAGCAGTCACATTCAATCCCATTCCCGTTTGGACCTCTTCCCGCCGATGGAAATGCACAAAATTCGGCCTGAACACGCGGGACGCTCCCCCCTCGAAGGCGAGACCGTCGCCAGAACCGCCGGGTCAAATCCGGCTGAGCTACCCGCGTTAGAGGTCTCAAAGTCGGGTTGAGCAGTCACGTTCACCCCCATCCCCTTTCGGACCCCTTCCCACGGTTGGAAATGCATGAAAATCGGCCTGTACACGGTGGGCGCTCCCCCCTCGAAGCTGAGACCTTCGGCAGAACCGCCGGGTCAAATCCGGCCGAGCTACCCGCGTTAGAGGTCTCAATGTCGGCTTCAGCAGTCACATTCAATCCCATTCCCGTTTGGACCTCTTCCCGCCGATGGAAATGCACAAAACTCGGCCTGAACACGCGGGACGCTCCCCCCTCGAAGGTGAGACCTTCGGCAGAACCGCCGGGTCAAATCCGGCCGAGCTACCCGCGTTAGAGGTCTCAATGTCGGCTTCAGCAGTCACATTCAATCCCATTCCCGTTTGGACCTCTTCCCGCCGATGGAAATGCACAAAATTCGGCCTGAACACGCGGGACGCTCCCCCCTCGAAGGCGAGACCGTCGCCAGAACCGCCGGGTCAAATCCGGCCGAGCTACCCGCGTTAGAGGTCTCAATGTCGGCTTCAGCAGTCACATTCAATCCCATTCCCTTTTGGAACACTTCCCGCCGTTAACAATGCACGATATTCGGCCTGAACACGCGGGACGCTCCCCCCTCGAAGGTGAGACCTTCGGCAGAACCGCCGGGTCAAATCCTGCCGAGCTACCCGCGTTAGAGGTCTCAATGTCGGCTTCAGCAGTCACATTCAATCCCATTCCCGTTTGGACCTCTTCCCGCCGATGGAAATGCACAAAATTCGGCCTGAACACGCGGGACGCTCCCCCCTCGAAGGCGAGACCGTCGCCAGAACCGCCGGGTCAAATCCGGCCGAGCTACCCGCGTTAGAGGTCTCAATGTCGGCTTCAGCAGTCACATTCAATCCCATTCCCGTTTGGAACACTTCCCGCCGTTAACAATGCACGATATTCGGCCTGAACACGCGGGACGCTCCCCCCTCGAAGGTGAGACCTTCGGCAGAACCGCCGGGTCAAATCCTGCCGAGCTACCCGCGTTAGAGGTCTCAATGTCGGCTTCAGCAGTCACATTCAATCCCATTCCCGTTTGGACCTCTTCCCGCCGATGGAAATGCACAAAATTCGGCCTGAACACGCGGGGCGCTCCCCCCTCGAAGGCGAGACCGTCGCCAGAACCGCCGGGTCAAATCCGGCTGAGCTACCCGCGTTACAGGTCTCAAAGTCGGCTTCAGCAGTCACATTCAATCCCATTCCCTTTTGGAACACTTCCCGCCGTTAACAATGCACGATATTCGGACTGAACACGGGGGCCGGTCCGCCCTCGAAGTCAACACCGTCCGCAGAACCGCCGGGGCAAATCCGGCTGAGCTACCCCGCCCCCGAACACTCAAAGTCCCTCTGAAGCCTTGCATTCGCCTCCTTGGAAAATTGACGTCAAACATTACCAAAATCGGGGGCACGAGCACTAAAGCTAAGTCTCACCCTTTCCCTATCCCTAACCAGGAACCGAACGCCCACCCTCAGCCTCACACCAACGCCGGTGCCACTCCAGACAGACACACCCTTCAAAACCACACCCATCCGGCCATGCAACTCAAAAAGGGTCCAAATTCAGAAACACCCCCTTCAAAAGGCACTCCATCCTCGGCCACACCACCGGGACATGCTCCCCTCGGCGATAATTAAGCCCCCACCACTATTTGAAGCCAACCGCAGCCGCAACTCGAACGGAGAAATCAGTAACCAATTCAAAAATGCGCTTGGTTACTGATTTCTACTGAGCCGAAAAAATTCTAAGTGTCGGTGGTTACTGATTTATACCAACCCGAAAAAATTCTAAGTGTCAGTGGTTACTGATTTATACCAACCCGAAAATATTCTAAGTGTCAGTGGTTACTGATTTATACCAACCCGAAAAAATTCTAAGTGTCAGTGGTTACTGATTTATACCAAGTCGAAAAAATTCTAAGTGTCAGTGGTTACTGATTTATACCAACCCGAAAATATTCTAAGTGTCAGTGGTTACTGATTTATACCAACTCGAAAAAATTCTAAGTGTCAGTGGTTACTGATTTATACCGACCCGAAAAAATTCTAAGTGTCAGTGGTTACTGATTTATACCAACTCGAAAATATTCTAAGTGTCGGTGGTTACTGATTTATACCAACCCGAAAAAATTCTAAGTGTCAGTGGTTACTGATTTATACCAACTCGAAAAAATTCTAAGTGTCGGTGGTTACTGATTTATACCAACTCGAAAATATTCTAAGTGTCGGTGGTTACTGATTTATACCTACCCGAAAATATTCTAAGTGTCAGTGGTTACTGATTTATACCAAGTCGAAAATATTCTAAGTGTCAGTGGTTACTGATTTATACCAACTCGAAAAAATTCTAAGTGTCAGTGGTTACTGATTTATACCAACTCGAAAATATTCTAAGTGTCGGTGGTTACTGATTTATACCAACCCGAAAATATTCTAAGTGTCAGTGGTTACTGATTTATACCAACTCGAAAAAATTCTAAGTGTCGGTGGTTACTGATTTATACCAACTCGAAAATATTCTAAGTGTCGGTGGTTACTGATTTATACCAACCCGAAAATATTCTAAGTGTCAGTGGTTACTGATTTATACCAAGTCGAAAATATTCTAAGTGTCAGTGGTTACTGATTTATACCAACTCGAAAATATTCTAAGTGTCGGTGGTTACTGATTTATACCAACCCGAAAATATTCTAAGTGTCAGTGGTTACTGATTTATACCAACTCGAAAAAATTCTAAGTGTCAGTGGTTACTGATTTATACCAACTCGAAAATATTCTAAGTGTCGGTGGTTACTGATTTATACCAACCCGAAAATATTCTAAGTGTCAGTGGTTACTGATTTGTACCGACCCGAAAAAATTCTAAGTGTCAGTGGTTACTGATTTATACCAACCCGAAAATATTCTAAGTGTCGGTGGTTACTGATTTATACCAACCCGAAAATATTCTAAGTGTCAGTGGTTACTGATTTATACCAACTCGAAAAAATTCTAAGTGTCAGTGGTTACTGATTTATACCAACTCGAAAATATTCTAAGTGTCGGTGGTTACTGATTTATACCAACCCGAAAATATTCTAAGTGTCAGTGGTTACTGATTTGTACCGACCCGAAAAAATTCT
>NW_027310882.1:5000-7500 GCF_047496795.1 Chiloscyllium punctatum | reverse complement strand
GGAGCGGAAAACGTGCGGACTGAACGGGAGAGCCAAGAGCCAGCGATCCACGCGCGTGCGACCGTCCAAGTCACAGCGTTCGACGAAAACCTCCTCCCTCGGCCAGGCACTCGGCGCCAGCAGGGGAGACAGGATCAGACGCCCCGCCGGCCACTTAAGGCCGAGGACGAACCACGAGACGGGCGGCTGCAGCAGCGGGCGGCCTGCAGCTCCCAGCACTCTCAATCGATCAACCATCGAGTCGGGTCAGCGTGTCAAACCGGCGAGCTCCACGGTCAGGCCGGCGGCGCACCAGCACCGGACCTCCGCGGCTCCCTTCACTCTTTCCACTGCCAGCCAACCGAGAGACGGACCCAATGCGGACGTGCAGAGCTTAGGCAGACCCCCCACTGGAGGCTCAACACTTCGTGGCAGCTCCGTGTCCCAGAGACCAGGAGGGTTGGCACACACACACAGTGTGAACCACCGACAGCCATTCTGGGACCGGTGACAGCCGTGCTGGCCCCACTGCCACGACACAGACGGACGCCAGGCCGCGCTCCCCGGCGGGGGGATGGCGTCGAGCCTGACGAACGGAATGTGCAGGGTGGGGGGGAAAGGCCAAGCGCTCCGACGCCGGAGGGCTCCGGAGTCTGAACTTAGGGGGACAAAGAGGACGGGTCCTCTGCGACACCCCAGCCGCGCTCTCGCCAGCCAAGGCGAGTGCGATTGATTGCCAAACGACCCTCAGACAGGCGTGGCCCCGGGAAGAACCCGGGGCCGCAAAGTGCGTTCAAAGTGTCGATGATCAATGTGTCCTGCAATTCACATTAATTCTCGCAGCTAGCTGCGTTCGTCATCGACGCACGAGCCGAGTGATCCACCGTCAAGAGTTGTCTGAGTTTGTTTTAGGTCTCTCCCTCGCCAGAGGAAAGCGACCCGGACCGCACATACGCTCCCCACCTTGAGCTACAGCCACCTGCACGCCGGCGTGCGGGCGGAGCAGGGTGGCGTGAAGCGATGGGGAGCACCATCCTGGTGCGGCCCGCAGAAACATACGTCTATTGGGGGGAGGAGGACAGGGCGCCCAAGAGGCGATGCGTGCCCCAACGCACCGCAGCGACGGAGGCAGGATCACCGCCACCATGTCGCCCGCCTAGTATCACGAGGCGTGCAGCAGCTTTGCCCTAGGAAAAGCAGAGGCGGGAACGGGCACCGGCCATCGGTTCGGCAGCGTCACTGACGCGTGCACGTGGCGGCGTGTCGGCGAGCGGACTTCCTGCGAGGAGGCGGGGGCGGCACTCGCCCGAGCAGACGCCCGCCCGGCCCAGCCACCGCCGAGGTGGACTGGGAGTCGCGGCAACGGCTCGTCATACTCGTTCCCACACTCACAGCGCAGCTTGCCCGCAAGCCACCGACCACCGATCGACGCCAGGCGCCCCGACCGAGAGCGGGATCGCTCGTTCGCCCTGCTGGCAGTTCGCTGGGGATCACTACTGCACGGAGCTCGGAGACCGACGGGCGGCAACTCGAGAGTCTTTAAACCACCACCCCCATCCCGCAAGTGCAAAGAGGCTGTATACGCACAGACGGGTGAGGGGAATAGGTACCCCGTCGGGTTTGAAGGGAGCGTGACTAGATAGCAACGATGTAAACCCAGCCGATTTGGGAGCGAAAGACCGGCGCCTGCATCACCGGCTTCGTTTCCCGTGGCTGGAGAGTACACCGAAACCCTCCGTCTGTCGCGAGCTCCCGACGACGCGGTGCCGCCAAGCAGCAGGGCCGGACCTGGTGTGGCTCCCCTCGTCGATCACAGACCGGTCGGCACTACTGACGAGACGGTGGAACGGGCTTCGCCCCTTGTGACGAAGGGTGATGCGAACCCGCCCGCCCGCGTGCGTTCGGGGTGGACTCGGCAAACGGAGATTTGAAATCGGAAAGTGTCCTCCTGCCCCGCGCAGGTAGGCGCCCAACAGTTGTGGGGGGTTTGGCGGTGACCACGGCTGCAGGGCCTGCTACCCCGACGAGCTCTCCTGCTGGCCCCGAAACCACCCTCGCGAGACAAGTTGAAACGGAAACGGGCGTACCCCCAAGCCGACGATCCTTTCTTATTTGTTACTTTTTTTTTCACTTGCTCGAGTTGTGGGGATTTGGCGGTGACCACGGCTGCAGGGCCTGCTACCCCGACGAGCTCTCCTGCTGGCCCCGAAACCACCCTCGCGAGACAAGTTGAAACGGAAACGGGCGTACCCCCAAGCCGACAGAGATCCTTTCTTATTTGTTACTTTTTTTTTTCACTTGCTCGAGTTGTGGGGGTTTGGCGGTGACCACGGCTGCAGGGCCTGCTACCCCGACGAGCTCTCCTGCTGGCCCCGAAACCACCCTCGCGAGACAAGTTGAAACGGAAACGGGCGTACCCCCAAGCCGACGATCCTTTCTTATTTGTTACTTTTTTTTTCACTTGCTCGAGTTGTGGGGGTTTGGCGGTGACCACGGCTGCAGGGCCTGCTACCCCGACGAG
>NW_027310881.1:0-41827 GCF_047496795.1 Chiloscyllium punctatum | reverse complement strand
GTCTCTCTCCCTCTCTCTCTCCCACGCGCTGTCTCCCTCTCTCCCTATCTCGCACGCGATGTCTCTCCCTCTCTCCCTCTCTCGCACGCGATGTCTCTCCCTCTCTCGCACGCGCTGTCTCTCTCCCTCTCTCGCACGAGCTGTCTCCCTCTCTCCCACTCTCGCACGCGCTGTCTCTCTCTCTCTCCCTCTCTCGCACGCGCTGTCTCTCTCTCTCCCTCTCTCGCACGCGCTCCCTCTCTCCCTCTCTCGCACGCGCTGTCTCTCTCCCTCTCTCGCACGCGCTGTCTCTCCCTCTCTCTCACGCGCTGTCTCTCCCCCTCTCTCCCTCACTCTCACGCGCTGTCTCTCTCCCTCTCTCGCACGCGCTGTCTCTCCCTCTCTCGCACGCGCTGTCTCTCCCTCTCTCCCTCTCTCGCACGCGCTGTCTCTCTCCCTCTCACCCTCTCTCGCACGAGCTGTCTCCCTCTCTCCCTCTCTCGCACGAGCTGTCTCCCTTTCTCCCTCTCTCGCACGAGCTGTCTCCCTCTCTCCCTCTCTCGCACGCGCTGTCTCTCTCTCTCCCTCTCTCGCACTCGCTGTCTCTCTCCCTCTCCCTCTCTCTCACGCGCTGTCTCCCTCTCTCCCTCTCTCGCACGCGCTGTCTCCCTCTCTCCCTCTCTCGCACGCGCTGTCTCTCTCCCTCTCCCGCATGCGCTGTCTCCCTCTCTCGCACGCGCTCTCTTTCCCTCTCCCTCACTCGCACGCGCTGTCTCTCTCCCTCTCTCCCTCTCTCGCACGCGCTGTCTCTCTCCCTCTCTCGCACGCGATGTCTCTCCCTCTCTCGCACGCGCTCTCTCTCCCTCTCCCTCTCTCGCACGCGCTCTCTCTCCCTCTCCCTCACTCGCACGCACTGTCTCTCTCCCTCTCCCACTCTCGCACGCGCTGTCTCCCTCTCTCCCACGCGCTGTCTCCCTCTCTCCCTCTCTCGCACACGCTGTCTCTCTCCCTCTCCCTCTCTCGCACGCGCTGTCTCCCTCTCTCCCACTTTCGCACGCGCTGTCTCTCTCCCTCTCTCCCACTCTCGCACGCGCTGTCTCTCTCCCTCTCCCTCTCTCGCACGCGCTGTCTCTCTCCCTCTCTCCCTCTCTCGCACGCGCTGTCTCCCTCTCTCCCTCTCTCGCACGCGCTGTCTCCCTCTCTCCCTCTCTCGCACGCGCTGTCTCCCTCTCTCGCTCGCGCTGTCTCCCTCTCTCCCTCTCTCGCACGCGCTGTCTCCCTCTCTCCCTCTCTCGCACATGCTGTCTCTCTCCCTCTCCCTCTCTCGCACGCGCTGTCTCTCTCCCTCTCTCGCACGCGCTGTCTCTCTCCCTCTCTCGCACGCGCTGTCTCTCTCCCCCTCTCGCACGCGCTGTCTCTCTCCCTCTCCCTCACTGTCTCTCTCCCTCTCTCGCACGCGCTGTCTCCCTCTCTCCATCTCTCGCACGCGCTGTCTCTCTCCCTCTCTCTCTCCCACGCGCTGTCTCCCTCTCTCCCTATCTCGCACGCGATGTCTCTCCCTCTCTCCCTCTCTCGCACGCGATGTCTCTCCCTCTCTCGCACGCGCTGTCTCTCTCCCTCTCTCGCACGAGCTGTCTCCCTCTCTCCCACTCTCGCACGCGCTGTCTCTCTCTCTCTCCCTCTCTCGCACGCGCTGTCTCTCTCTCTCCCTCTCTCGCACGCGCTCCCTCTCTCCCTCTCTCGCACGCGCTCCCTCTCTCCCTCTCTCGCACGCGCTCCCTATCTCCCTCTCTCCCTCTCTCGCACGCGCTCCCTATCTCCCTCTCTCCCCCTCTCGGACGCGCTGTCTCTCTCCCTCTCTCCCCCTCTCGCACGCGCTGTCTCTCTCCCTCTCTCCCCCTCTCGCACGCGCTGTCTCTCTCCCTCTCTCCCCCTCTCGCACGCGCTGTCTCTCTCCCTCTCTCCCCCTCTCGCACGCGCTGTCTCTCTCCCTCTCGCACGCGTTGTCTCTCCCTCTCTCGCACGCGCTGTCTCTCTCCCTCCCTCTCTCGCACGCGCTGTCTCCCTCTCTCCCTCTCTCGCACGCGCTGTCTCCCTCTCTCCCTCTCTCGCACGCGCTGTCTCTCTCCCTCTCTCTCTCTCGCACGCGCTGTCTCTCTCCCTCTCCCTCTCTCGCACGCGCTGTCTCTCTCCCTCTCCCTCTCTCGCACGCGCTGTCTCTCTCCCTCTCTCGCACGCGCTGTCTCCCTCTCTCCCTCACTCGTACGCGCTGTCTCCCTCTCTCCCTCACTCGTACGCGCTGTCTCCCTCTCTCCCTCACTCGTACGCGCTGTCTCCCTCTCTCCCTCACTCGTACGCGCTGTCTCCCTCTCCATCACTCGTACGCGCTGTCTCCCTCTCTCCCTCACTCGTACGCGCTGTCACCCTCTCTCCCTCACTCGTACGCGCTGTCACCCTCTCTGCCTCACTCGTACGCGCTGTCACCCTCTCTCCCTCACTCGTACGCGCTGTCTCCCTCTCTCCCTCACTCGTACGCGCTGTCTCCCTCTCTCCCTCACTCGTACGCGCTGTCTCCCTCTCCCTCACTCGTACGCGCTGTCTCTCCCTCTCTCGCACGCGCTGTCTGCCTCTCTCCCTCACTCGCACGCGCTGTCTCTCTCCCTCTTTCCCTCTCTCGCACGCGCTGTCTCTCCCTCTGTCGCACGAGCTGTCTCTCCCTCTCACCCTCTCGCGCACGAGCTGTCTCCCTCTGTCGCATGCGCTGTCTCCCTCTCTCGCACGCGCTCTCTCTCTCCCTCTCTCGCACGAGCTGTCTCCCTCTCTCCCTCTCTCGCACACGCTGTCTCTCTCCCTCTCTCGCAGGCGCTGTCTCTCTCCCTCTCTCGCACGCGCTGTCTCTCTCCCTCACTTGCACGCGCTGTCTCTCTCCCTCTCTCGCACGCGCTGTCTCTCTCCCTCTCTCGCACGCGCTGTCTCTCTCCCTCTCTCGCACGCGCTGTCTCTCTCCCTCTCTCCCCCTCTCGCACGCGCTGTCTCTCTCCCTCTCCCTCACTCGCACGCGCTGTCTCTCTCCCTCTCCCTCACTCGCACGCGCTGTCTCTCTCCCTCTCCCTCACTCGCACGCGCTGTCTCTCTCCCTCTCCCTCTCTCGCACGCGCTGTCTCTCTCCCTCTCTCGCACGCGCTGTCTCTCTCCCTCTCTCGCACGCGCTGTCTCCCTCTCTCCCACGCGCTGTCTCTCTCCCTCTCTCCCCCTCTCGCACGCGCTGTCTCTCTCCCTCTCTCCCCCTCTCGCACGCGCTGTCTCTCTCCCTCTCTCCCCCTCTCGCACGCGCTGTCTCTCTCCCTCTCTCCCCCTCTCGCACGCGCTGTCTCTCTCACTCTCTCCCCCTCTCGCACGCGCTGTCTCTCTCCCTCTCTCCCCCTCTCGCACGCGCTGTCTCTCTCCCTCTCTCGCACGCGCTGTCTCTCTCCCTCTCTCGCACGCGCTGTCTCTCTCCCTCTCTCCCTCTCTCGCACGCGCTGTCTCTCTCCCTCTCTCGCACACGCTGTCTCTCTCCCTCTCTCGCACGCGCTGTCTCTCTCCCTCTCTCTCTCTCCCACGCGCTGTCTCCCTCTCTCCCTATCTCGCACGCGATGTCTCTCCCTCTCTCCCTCTCTCGCACGCGATGTCTCTCCCTCTATCGCACGCGCTGTCTCTCTCCCTCTCTCGCACGAGCTGTCTCCCTCTCTCCCACTCTCGCACGCGTTGTCTCTCTCTCTCTCCCTCTCTCGCACGCGCTGTCTCTCTCTCTCTCCCTCTCTCGCACGCGCTGTCTCTCTCCCTCTCTCCCTCACTCGTACGCGCTGTCTCCCTCTCCCTCACTCGTACGCGCTGTCTCTCTCCCTCTCTCCCTCTCTCGCACGCGCTGTCTCCCTCTCTCCCTCACTCGCACGCGCTGTCTCTCTCCCTCTCCCTCTCTCGCACGCGCTGTCTCTCTCCCTCTCTCGCACGCGCTGTCTCTCTCCCTCTCTCGCACGCGCTGTCTCTCTCCCTCTCTCGCACGCGCTGTCTCTCTCCCTCTCTCGCACGCGCTGTCTCTCTCCCTCTCTCGCACGCGCTGTCTCTCTCCCTCTCTCGCACGCGCTGTCTCTCTCCCTCTCTCCCCCTCTCGCACGCGCTGTCTCTCTCCCTCTCTCCCCCTCTCGCACGCGCTGTCTCTCTCCCTCTCCCTCACTCGCACGCGCTGTCTCTCTCCCTCTCCCTCACTCGCACGCGCTGTCTCTCTCCCTCACTCGCACGCGCTGTCTCTCTCCCTCTCTCCCACGCGCTGTCTCTCTCCCTCTCTCCCACGCGCTGTCTCTCTCCCTCTCTCCCACGCGCTGTCTCTCTCCCTCTCTCCCACGCGCTGTCTCTCTCCCTCTCTCCCACGCGCTGTCTCTCTCCCTCTCTCCCACGCGCTGTCTCTCTCCCTCTCTCCCCCTCTCGCACGCGCTGTCTCTCTCCCTCTCTCCCACGCGCTGTCTCTCTCCCTCTCTCCCCCTCTCGCACGCGCTGTCTCTCTCCCTCTCTCCCCCTCTCGCACGCGCTGTCTCTCTCCCTCTCTCCCCCTCTCGCACGCGCTGTCTCTCTCCCTCTCCCTCACTCGCACGCGCTGTCTCTCTCCCTCTCCCTCACTTGCACGCGCTGTCTCTCTCCCTCTCTCGCACGCGCTGTCTCTCTCCCTCTCTCGCACGCGCTGTCTCTCTCCCTCTCTCGCACGCGCTGTCTCTCTCCCTCTCTCCCCCTCTCGCACGCGCTGTCTCTCTCCCTCTCCCTCACTCGCACGCGCTGTCTCTCTCCCTCTCCCTCACTCGCACGCGCTGTCTCTCTCCCTCTCCCTCTCTCGCACGCGCTGTCTCTCTCCCTCTCTCGCACGCGCTGTCTCTCTCCCTCTCTCGCACGCGCTGTCTCCCTCTCTCCCACTCTCGCACGCGCTGTCTCTCTCCCTCTCTCCCCCTCTCGCACGCGCTGTCTCTCTCCCTCTCTCCCCCTCTCGCACGCGCTGTCTCTCTCCCTCTCTCCCCCTCTCGCACGCGCTGTCTCTCTCCCTCTCTCCCCCTCTCGCACGCGCTGTCTCTCTCCCTCTCTCCCCCTCTCGCACGCGCTGTCTCTCTCCCTCTCTCCCCCTCTCGCACGCGCTGTCTCTCTCCCTCTCTCCCCCTCTCGCACGCGCTGTCTCTCTCCCTCTCTCCCTCTCTCGCACGCGCTGTCTCTCTCCCTCTCTCGCACGCGCTGTCTCTCTCCCTCTCTCGCACACGCTGTCTCTCTCCCTCTCTCGCACGCGCTGTCTCTCTCCCTCTCTCTCTCTCCCACGCGCTGTCTCCCTCTCTCCCTATCTCGCACGCGATGTCTCTCCCTCTCTCCCTCTCTCGCACGCGATGTCTCTCCCTCTATCGCACGCGCTGTCTCTCTCCCTCTCTCGCACGAGCTGTCTCCCTCTCTCCCACTCTCGCACGCGTTGTCTCTCTCTCTCTCCCTCTCTCGCACGCGCTGTCTCTCTCTCTCTCCCTCTCTCGCACGCGCTGTCTCTCTCCCTCTCTCCCTCACTCGTACGCGCTGTCTCCCTCTCCCTCACTCGTACGCGCTGTCTCTCTCCCTCTCTCCCTCTCTCGCACGCGCTGTCTCCCTCTCTCCCTCACTCGCACGCGCTGTCTCTCTCCCTCTCCCTCTCTCGCACGCGCTGTCTCTCTCCCTCTCTCGCACGCGCTGTCTCTCTCCCTCTCTCGCACGCGCTGTCTCTTTCCCTCTCTCCCCCTCTCGCACGCGCTGTCTCTCTCCCTCTCTCCCCCTCTCGCACGCGCTGTCTCTCTCCCTCTCCCTCACTCGCACGCGCTGTCTCTCTCCCTCTCCCTCACTCGCACGCGCTGTCTCTCTCCCTCTCTCGCATGCGCTGTCTCTCTCCCTCTCTCCCACGCGCTGTCTCTCTCCCTCTCTCCCACGCGCTGTCTCTCTCCCTCTCTCCCACGCGCTGTCTCTCTCCCTCTCTCCCCCTCTCGCACGCGCTGTCTCTCTCCCTCTCTCCCCCTCTCGCACGCGCTGTCTCTCTCCCTCTCCCTCACTCGCACGCGCTGTCTCTCTCCCTCTCCCTCACTTGCACGCGCTGTCTCTCTCCCTCTCTCGCACGCGCTGTCTCTCTCCCTCTCTCGCACGCGCTGTCTCTCTCCCTCCCTCTCCCTCACTTGCACGCGCTGTCTCTCTCCCTCTCTCGCACGCGCTGTCTCTCTCCCTCTCTCGCACGCGCTGTCTCTCTCCCTCTCTCGCACGCGCTGTCTCTCTCCCTCTCTCGCACGCGCTGTCTCTCTCCCTCTCTCGCACGCGCTGTCTCTCTCCCTCTCTCGCATGCGCTGTCTCTCTCCCTCTCACGCTCTCTCGCACGAGCTGTCTCCCTCTGTCGCATGCGCTCTCTCTCTCCCTCTCTCGCACGAGCTGTCTCCCTCTCTCGCACGCGCTGTCTCTCTCCCTCTCTCCCTCTCTCGCACGCGCTGTCTCTCTCCCTCTCTCCCTCTCTCGCACGCGCTGTCTCTCTCCCTCTCTCCCTCTCTCGCACGCGCTGTCTCTCTCCCTCTCTCCCTCTCTCGCACGCGCTGTCTCTCTCCCTCTCTCGCACGCGCTGTCTCTCTCCCTCTCTCGCACGCGCTGTCTCTCTCCCTCTCTCGCACGCGCTGTCTCTCTCCCTCTCTCGCACGCGCTGTCTCTCTCCCTCTCTCCCCCTCTCGCACGCGCTGTCTCTCTCCCTCTCTCCCCCTCTCGCACGCGCTGTCTCTCTCCCTCTCCCTCACTCGCACGCGCTGTCTCTCTCCCTCTCCCTCACTTGCACGCGCTGTCTCTCTCCCTCTCTCGCACGCGCTGTCTCTCTCCCTCTCTCGCACGCGCTGTCTCTCTCCCTCTCTCGCACGCGCTGTCTCTCTCCCTCTCTCGCACGCGCTGTCTCTCTCCCTCTCTCTCTCTCCCACGCGCTGTCTCCCTCTCTCCCTATCTCGCACGCGATGTCTCTCCCTCTCTCCCTCTCTCGCACGCGATGTCTCTCCCTCTATCGCACGCGCTGTCTCTCTCCCTCTCTCGCACGAGCTGTCTCCCTCTCTCCCACTCTCGCACGCGTTGTCTCTCTCTCTCTCCCTCTCTCGCACGCGCTGTCTCTCTCTCTCTCCCTCTCTCGCACGCGCTGTCTCTCTCCCTCTCTCCCTCACTCGTACGCGCTGTCTCCCTCTCCCTCACTCGTACGCGCTGTCTCTCTCCCTCTCTCCCTCTCTCGCACGCGCTGTCTCCCTCTCTCCCTCACTCGCACGCGCTGTCTCTCTCCCTCTCCCTCTCTCGCACGCGCTGTCTCTCTCCCTCTCTCGCACGCGCTGTCTCTCTCCCTCTCTCGCACGCGCTGTCTCTCTCCCTCTCTCCCCCTCTCGCACGCGCTGTCTCTCTCCCTCTCCCTCACTCGCACGCGCTGTCTCTCTCCCTCTCTCGCACGCGCTGTCTCTCTCCCTCTCTCCCACGCGCTGTCTCTCTCCCTCTCTCCCACGCGCTGTCTCTCTCCCTCTCTCCCACGCGCTGTCTCTCTCCCTCTCTCCCACGCGCTGTCTCTCTCCCTCTCCCTCTCTCGCACGCGCTGTCTCCCTCTCTCCCTCTCTCGCACGCGCTGTCTCTCTCCCTCTCTCGCACGCGCTGTCTCCTTCTCTCCCACTCTCGCACGCGCTGTCTCCCTCTCTCCCACTCTCGCACGCGCTGTCTCCCTCTCTCCCACTCTCGCACGCGCTGTCTCTCTCCCTCTCTCCCCCTCTCGCACGCGCTGTCTCTCTCCCTCTCTCCCCCTCTCGCACGCGCTGTCTCTCTCCCTCTCTCCCCCTCTCGCACGCGCTGTCTCTCTCCCTCTCTCCCCCTCTCGCACGCGCTGTCTCTCTCCCTCTCTCCCCCTCTCGCACGCGCTGTCTCTCTCCCTCTCTCCCCCTCTCGCACGCGCTGTCTCTCTCCCTCTCTCCCCCTCTCGCACGCGCTGTCTCTCTCCCTCTCTCCCCCTCTCGCACGCGCTGTCTCTCTCCCTCTCTCCCCCTCTCGCACGCGCTGTCTCTCTCCCTCTCTCCCCCTCTCGCACGCGCTGTCTCTCTCCCTCTCTCCCCCTCTCGCACGCGCTGTCTCTCTCCCTCTCTCCCCCTCTCGCACGCGCTGTCTCTCTCCCTCTCTCCCCCTCTCGCACGCGCTGTCTCTCTCCCTCTCTCCCCCTCTCGCACGCGCTGTCTCTCTCCCTCTCTCCCCCTCTCGCACGCGCTGTCTCTCTCCCTCTCTCCCCCTCTCGCACGCGCTGTCTCTCTCCCTCTCTCCCCCTCTCGCACGCGCTGTCTCTCTCCCTCTCTCCCCCTCTCGCACGCGCTGTCTCTCTCCCTCTCTCCCCCTCTCGCACGCGCTGTCTCTCTCCCTCTCTCCCCCTCTCGCACGCGCTGTCTCTCTCCCTCTCTCCCCCTCTCGCACGCGCTGTCTCTCTCCCTCTCTCCCCCTCTCGCACGCGCTGTCTCTCTCCCTCTCTCCCCCTCTCGCACGCGCTGTCTCTCTCCCTCTCTCCCCCTCTCGCACGCGCTGTCTCTCTCCCTCTCTCCCCCTCTCGCACGCGCTGTCTCTCTCCCTCTCTCCCCCTCTCGCACGCGCTGTCTCTCTCCCTCTCTCCCCCTCTCGCACGCGCTGTCTCTCTCCCTCTCTCCCCCTCTCGCACGCGCTGTCTCTCTCCCTCTCTCCCCCTCTCGCATGCGCTGTCTCTCTCCCTCTCTCCCCCTCTCGCACGCGCTGTCTCTCTCCCTCTCTCCCCCTCTCGCACGCGCTGTCTCTCTCCCTCTCTCCCCCTCTCGCACGCGCTGTCTCTCTCCCTCTCTCCCCCTCTCGCACGCGCTGTCTCTCTCCCTCTCTCCCCCTCTCGCACGCGCTGTCTCTCTCCCGCTCTCCCCCTCTCGCACGCGCTGTCTCTCTCCCTCTCTCCCCCTCTCGCACGCGCTGTCTCTCTCCCTCTCGCACGCGCTGTCTCTCTCCCTCTCGCACGCGCTGTCTCTCTCCCTCTCTCACGCGCTGTCTCTCTCCCTCTCTCACGCGCTGTCTCTCCCCCTCTCTCCCTCACTCGCACGCGCTGTCTCTCCCCCTCTCTCCCTCACTCGCACGCGCTGTCTCTCTCCCTCTCTCGCACGCGCTGTCTCTCCCTCTCTCGCACGCGCTGTCTCTCCCTCTCTCCCTCTCTCGCACGCGCTGTCTCTCTCCCTCTCACCCTCTCTCGCACGAGCTGTCTCCCTCTCTCCCTCTCTCGCACGAGCTGTCTCCCTCTCTCCCTCTCTCGCACGAGCTGTCTCCCTCTCTCCCTCTCTCGCACGCGCTGTCTCTCTCTCTCCCTCTCTCGCACTCGCTGTCTCTCTCCCTCTCCCTCTCTCTCATGCGCTGTCTCCCTCTCTCCCTCTCTCGCACGCGCTGTCTCCCTCTCTCCCTCTCTCGCACGCGCTGTCTCCCTCTCTCCCTCTCTCGCACGCGCTGTCTCTCTCCCTCTCCCTCTCTCGCATGCGCTGTCTCCCTCTCTCCCTCTCTCGCACGCGCTGTCTCTCTCCCTCTCTCGCACGCGCTCTCTCTCCCTCTCCCTCACTCGCACGCGCTGTCTCTCTCCCTCTCTCCCTCTCTCGCACGCGCTGTCTCTCTCCCTCTCTCGCACGCGATGTCTCTCCCTCTCTCGCACGCGCTCTCTCTCCCTCTCCCTCTCTCGCACGCGCTCTCTCTCCCTCTCCCTCTCTCGCACGCACTGTCTCTCTCCCTCTCACTCTCTCGCACGCGCTGTCTCCCTCTCTCCCACGCGCTGTCTCCCTCTCTCCCACACGCTGTCTCTCTCCCTCTCCCTCTCTCGCACGCGCTGTCTCCCTCTCTCCCACTTTCGCACGCGCTGTCTCTCTCCCTCTCTCCCACTCTCGCACGCGCTGTCTCTCTCCCTCTCCCTCTCTCGCACGCGCTGTCTCTCTCCCTCTCTCCCTCTCTCGCACGCGCTGTCTCCCTCTCTCCCTCTCTCGCACGCGCTGTCTCCCTCTCTCCCTCTCTCGCACGCGCTGTCTCCCTCTCTCGCTCGCGCTGTCTCCCTCTCTCCCTCTCTCGCACGCGCTGTCTCCCTCTCTCCCTCTCTCGCACATGCTGTCTCTCTCCCTCTCCCTCTCTCGCACGCGCTGTCTCTCTCCCTCTCTCGCACGCGCTGTCTCTCTCCCTCTCTCGCACGCGCTGTCTCTCTCCCTCTCTCGCACGCGCTGTCTCTCTCCCCCTCTCGCACGCGCTGTCTCTCTCCCTCTCCCTCACTGTCTCTCTCCCTCTCTCGCACGCGCTGTCTCCCTCTCTCCATCTCTCGCACGCGCTGTCTCTCTCCCTCTCTCTCTCCCACGCGCTGTCTCCCTCTCTCCCTATCTCGCACGCGATGTCTCTCCCTCTCTCCCTCTCTCGCACATGCTGTCTCTCTCCCTCTCCCTCTCTCGCACGCGCTGTCTCTCTCCCTCTCCCTCTCTCGCATGCGCTGTCTCCCTCTCTCCCTCTCTCGCACGCGCTGTCTCCCTCTCTCCCTCTCTCGCACGCGCTGTCTCTCTCCCTCTCTCGCACGCGCTCTCTCTCCCTCTCCCTCACTCGCACGCGCTGTCTCTCTCCCTCTCTCCCTCTCTCGCACGCGCTGTCTCTCTCCCTCTCTCGCACGCGATGTCTCTCCCTCTCTCGCACGCGCTCTCTCTCCCTCTCCCTCTCTCGCACGCGCTCTCTCTCCCTCTCCCTCTCTCGCACGCGCTGTCTCTCTCCCTCTCTCGCACGCGCTGTCTCTCTCCCTCTCTCCCTCTCTCGCACGCGCTCCCTCTATCCCTCTCTCACACGCGCTCCCTATCTCCCTCTCTCCCTCTCTCGCACGCGCTCCCTATCTCCCTCTCTCCCCCTCTCGGACGCGCTGTCTCTCTCCCTCTCTCCCCCTCTCGCACGCGCTGTCTCTCTCCCTCTCTCCCCCTCTCGCACGCGCTGTCTCTCTCCCTCTCTCCCCCTCTCGCACGCGCTGTCTCTCTCCCTCTCTCCCCCTCTCGCACGCGCTGTCTCTCTCCCTCTCTCCCCCTCTCGCACGCGCTGTCTCTCTCCCTCTCTCCCCCTCTCGCACGCGTTGTCTCTCCCTCTCTCGCACGCGCTGTCTCTCTCCCTCCCTCTCTCGCACGCGCTGTCTCCCTCTCTCCCTCTCTCGCACGCGCTGTCTCCCTCTCTCCCTCTCTCGCACGCGCTGTCTCTCTCCCTCTCTCTCTCTCGCACGCGCTGTCTCTCTCCCTCTCCCTCTCTCGCACGCGCTGTCTCTCTCCCTCTCCCTCTCTCGCACGCGCTGTCTCTCTCCCTCACTCGTACGCGCTGTCACCCTCTCTCCCTCACTCGTACGCGCTGTCACCCTCTCTCCCTCACTCGTACGCGCTGTCTCCCTCTCTCCCTCACTCGTACGCGCTGTCTCCCTCTCTCCCTCACTCGTACGCGCTGTCTCCCTCTCCCTCACTCGTACGCGCTGTCTCTCCCTCACTCGCACGCGCTGTCTCTCTCCCTCTTTCCCTCTCTCGCACGCGCTGTCTCTCCCTCTGTCGCACGAGCTGTCTCTCCCTCTCACCCTCTCGCGCACGAGCTGTCTCCCTCTGTCGCATGCGCTGTCTCCCTCTCTCGCACGCGCTCTCTCTCTCCCTCTCTCGCACGAGCTGTCTCCCTCTCTCCCTCACTCGCACGCGCTGTCTCTCTCCCTCACTTGCACGCGCTGTCTCTCTCCCTCTCTCGCACGCGCTGTCTCTCTCCCTCTCTCGCACGCGCTGTCTCTCTCCCTCTCTCGCACGCGCTGTCTCTCTCCCTCTCTCGCACGCGCTGTCTCTCTCCCTCTCTCGCACGCGCTGTCTCTCTCCCTCTCTCCCCCTCTCGCACGCGCTGTCTCTCTCCCTCTCTCCCCCTCTCGCACGCGCTGTCTCTCTCCCTCTCTCCCCCTCTCGCACGCGCTGTCTCTCTCCCTCTCCCTCACTCGCACGCGCTGTCTCTCTCCCTCTCCCTCACTCGCACGCGCTGTCTCTCTCCCTCTCCCTCACTCGCACGCGCTGTCTCTCTCCCTCTCCCTCACTCGCACGCGCTGTCTCTCTCCCTCTCCCTCACTCGCACGCGCTGTCTCTCTCCCTCTCCCTCTCTCCCACGCGCTGTCTCTCTCCCTCTCCCTCTCTCCCACGCGCTGTCTCTCTCCCTCTCCCTCTCTCCCACGCGCTGTCTCTCTCCCTCTCCCTCTCTCCCACGCGCTGTCTCTCTCCCTCTCCCTCTCTCCCACGCGCTGTCTCTCTCCCTCTCTCCCACGCGCTGTCTCTCTCCCTCTCTCCCACGCGCTGTCTCCCTCCCTCTCTCCCACGCGCTGTCTCCCTCCCTCTCTCCCACGCGCTGTCTCTCTCCCTCTCTCCCACGCGCTGTCTCTCTCCCTCTCTCCCACGCGCTGTCTCTCTCCCTCTCTCCCACGCGCTGTCTCTCTCCCTCTCTCGCACGCGCTGTCTCTCTCCCTCTCTCGCACGCGCTGTCTCCCTCTCGCTCTCGCACGCGCTGTCTCTCTCCCTCTCCCTCTCTCGCACGCGCTGTCTCTCTCCCTCTCTCGCACGCGCTGTCTCTCTCCCTCTCTCCCTCTCTCGCACGCGCTGTCTCTCTCCCTCTCCCTCTCTCGCACGCGCTCTCTCTCTCCCTCTCCCTCTCTCGCACGCGCTCTCTCCCTCACCCTCTCTCGCACGCGCTCTCTCCCTCTCCCTCTCTCGCACGCGCTGTCTCCCTCTCTCCCTCTCTCCCTCTCTCGCACGCGCTGTCTCTCTCCCTCTCTCTCTCTCCCACGAGCTGTCTCCCTCTCTCCCTATCTCGCACGCGATGTCTCTCCCTCTCTCGCACGCGATGTCTCTCCCTCTCTCGCACGCGCTGTCTCTCTCCCTCTCTCGCACGAGCTGTCTCCCTCTCTCCCACTCTCACACGCGCTGTCTCTCTCTCTCTCCCTCTCTCGCACGCGCTGTCTCTCTCTCTCTCCCTCTCTCGCACGCGCTGTCTCTCTCTCTCTCCCTCTCTCGCACGCGCTGTCTCTCTCCCTCTCTCCCTCTCTCGCACACGCTGTCTCTCTCCCTCTCTCCCTCACTCGTACGCGCTGTCTCCCTCTCCCTCACTCGTACGCGCTGTCTCTCTCCCTCTCTCGCACGCGCTGTCTCCCTCTCTCCCTCACTCGCACGCGCTGTCTCTCTCCCTCTCTCCCTCTCTCGCACGCGCTGTCTCTCTCCCTCACTCGCACGCGCTGTCTCTCCCTCTCTCGCACGCGCTGTCTCTCTCCCTCTCACCCTCTCTCGCACGCACTGTCTCCCTCTCTCCCTCTCTCGCACACGCTGTCTCTCTCTCTCGCACACGCTGTCTCTCTCCCTCTCCCTCTCTCGCACGCACGGTCTCTCTCCCTCTCCCTCTCTCGCACGCGCTGTCTCTCTCCCTCTCCCTCTCTCGCACGCGCTGTCTCTCTCCCTCTCTCGCACGCGCTGTCTCTCTCCCTCTCTCGCACGCGCTGTCTCTCTCCCTCTCTCGCACGCGCTGTCTCTCTCCCTCTCCCTCTCTCGCACGCGCTGTCTCTCTCCCTCTCTCGCACGCGCTGTCTCCCTCCCTCTCTCGCACGCGCTGTCTCTCTCCCTCTCTCGCACGCGCTGTCTCCCTCCCGCTCTCGCACGCGCTGTCTCTCTCCCTCTCCCTCTCTCGCACGCGCTGTCTCTCTCCCTCTCTCGCACGCGCTGTCTCTCTCCCTCTCCCTCTCTCGCACGCGCTGTCTCTCTCCCTCTCTCCCCCTCTCGCACGCGCTGTCTCTCTCCGTCTCCCTCTCTCGCACGCGCTCTCTCCCCCTCCCTCTCTCGCACGCGCTCTCTCCCTCTCCCTCTCTCGCACACGCTGTCTCCCTCCCTCTCTCCCTCTCTCGTACGCGCTGTCTCCCTCCCTCTCTCGCACGCGCTGTCTCTCTCCCTCTCTCCCCCTCTCGCACGCGCTGTCTCTCTCCCTCTCCCTCTCTCGCACGCGCTGTCTCTCTCCCTCTCCCTCTCTCGCACGCGCTGTCTCTCTCCCTCTCCCTCTCTCGCACGCGCTGTCTCTCTCCCTCTCTCCCTCACTCGTACGCGCTGTCTCCCTCTCTCCCTCACTCGTACGCGCTGTCTCCCTCTCCCTCACTCGTACGCGCTGTCTCTCCCTCTCTCCCTCTCTCGCACGCGCTGTCTCCCTCTCTCCCTCTCTCGCACGCGCGGTCTCTCTCCCTCTCTCCCTCTCTCGCACGAGCGGTCTCTCTCCCTCTCTCCCACGCGCTGTCTCTCTCCCTCTCCCTCTCTCGCACGCGCTGTCTCTCTCCCTCTCTCCCTCTCTCGCACGCGCTGTCTCTCTCCCTCTCTCGCACGCGCTGTCTCCCTCTCTCCCTCACTCGTACGCGCTGTCTCCCTCTCTCCCTCAATCGTACGCGCTGTCTCCCTCTCCCTCACTCGTACGCGCTGTCTCTCCCTCTCTCCCTCTCTCGCACGCGCTGTCTGCCTCTCTCCCTCACTCGCACGCGCTGTCTCTCTCCCTCTTTCCCTCTCTCGCACGCGCTGTCTCTCCCTCTGTCGCACGAGCTGTCTCTCCCTCTCTCCCTCTCTCGCACGCGCTGTCTCTCTCCCTCTCACGCTCTCTCGCACGAGCTGTCTCCCTCTGTCGCATGCGCTCTCTCTCTCCCTCTCTCGCACGAGCTGTCTCCCTCTCTCGCACGCGCTGTCTCTCTCCCTCTCTCCCTCTCTCGCACGCGCTGTCTCTCTCCCTCTCTCCCTCTCTCGCACGCGCTGTCTCTCTCCCTCTCTCCCTCTCTCGCACGCGCTGTCTCTCTCCCTCTCTCGCACGCGCTGTCTCTCTCCCTCTCTCGCACGCGCTGTCTCTCTCCCTCTCTCGCACGCGCTGTCTCTCTCCCTCTCTCCCTCTCTCGCACGCGCTGTCTCTCTCCCTCTCTCGCACGCGCTGTCTCTCTCCCTCTCTCGCACGCGCTGTCTCTCTCCCTCTCTCGCACGCGCTGTCTCTCTCCCTCTCTCGCACGCGCTGTCTCTCTCCCTCTCTCGCACGCGCTGTCTCTCTCCCTCTCTCGCACGCGCTGTCTCTCTCCCTCTCTCCCCCTCTCGCACGCGCTGTCTCTCTCCCTCTCTCCCCCTCTCGCACGCGCTGTCTCTCTCCCTCTCCCTCACTCGCACGCGCTGTCTCTCTCCCTCTCCCTCACTTGCACGCGCTGTCTCTCTCCCTCTCTCGCACGCGCTGTCTCTCTCCCTCTCTCGCACGCGCTGTCTCTCTCCCTCTCTCGCACGCGCTGTCTCTCTCCCTCTCTCGCACGCGCTGTCTCTCTCCCTCTCTCCCCCTCTCGCACGCGCTGTCTCTCTCCCTCTCTCCCCCTCTCGCACGCGCTGTCTCTCTCCCTCTCCCTCACTCGCACGCGCTGTCTCTCTCCCTCTCCCTCACTCGCACGCGCTGTCTCTCTCCCTCTCTCGCACGCGCTGTCTCTCTCCCTCTCTCCCACGCGCTGTCTCTCTCCCTCTCTCCCACGCGCTGTCTCTCTCCCTCTCTCCCACGCGCTGTCTCTCTCCCTCTCTCCCACGCGCTGCCTCTCTCCCTCTCTCCCACGCGCTGCCTCTCTCCCTCTCTCCCACGCGCTGTCTCTCTCCCTCTCTCCCACGCGCTGTCTCTCTCCCTCTCTCGCACGCGCTGTCTCTCTCCCTCTCTCGCACGCGCTGTCTCCCTCTCTCCCACTCTCGCACGCGCTGTCTCCCTCTCTCCCCCTCTCGCACGCGCTGTCTCTCTCCCTCTCTCCCCCTCTCGCACGCGCTGTCTCTCTCCCCCTCTCGCACGCGCTGTCTCTCTCCCTCTCTCCCCCTCTCGCACGCGCTGTCTCTCTCCCTCTCTCCCCCTCTCGCACGCGCTGTCTCTCTCCCTCTCTCCCCCTCTCGCATGCGCTGTCTCTCTCCCTCTCTCCCCCTCTCGCACGCGCTGTCTCTCTCCCTCTCTCCCCCTCTCGCACGCGCTGTCTCTCTCCCTCTCTCCCCCTCTCGCACGCGCTGTCTCTCTCCCTCTCGCACGCGCTGTCTCTCTCCCTCTCTCACGCGCTGTCTCTCTCCCTCTCTCACGCGCTGTCTCTCCCCCTCTCTCCCTCACTCGCACGCGCTGTCTCTCTCCCTCTCTCGCACGCGCTGTCTCTCCCTCTCTCGCACGCGCTGTCTCTCCCTCTCTCCCTCTCTCGCACGCGCTGTCTCTCTCCCTCTCACCCTCTCTCGCACGAGCTGTCTCCCTCTCTCCCTCTCTCGCACGAGCTGTCTCCCTTTCTCCCTCTCTCGCACGAGCTGTCTCCCTCTCTCCCTCTCTCGCACGCGCTGTCTCTCTCTCTCCCTCTCTCGCACGCGCTGTCTCCCTCTCTCCCACTTTCGCACGCGCTGTCTCTCTCCCTCTCTCCCTCTCTCGCACGCGCTGTCTCCCTCTCTCCCTCTCTCGCACGCGCTGTCTCTCTCCCTCTCCCGCATGCGCTGTCTCCCTCTCTCGCACGCGCTCTCTTTCCCTCTCCCTCACTCGCACGCGCTGTCTCTCTCCCTCTCTCCCTCTCTCGCACGCGCTGTCTCTCTCCCTCTCTCGCACGCGATGTCTCTCCCTCTCTCGCACGCGCTCTCTCTCCCTCTCCCTCTCTCGCACGCGCTCTCTCTCCCTCTCCCTCACTCGCACGCACTGTCTCTCTCCCTCTCCCTCTCTCGCACGCGCTGTCTCCCTCTCTCCCACGCGCTGTCTCCCTCTCTCCCTCTCTCGCACACGCTGTCTCTCTCCCTCTCCCTCTCTCGCACGCGCTGTCTCCCTCTCTCCCACTTTCGCACGCGCTGTCTCTCTCCCTCTCTCCCACTCTCGCACGCGCTGTCTCTCTCCCTCTCTCCCACTCTCGCACGCGCTGTCTCTCTCCCTCTCCCTCTCTCGCACGCGCTGTCTCTCTCCCTCTCTCGCACGCGCTGTCTCCCTCTCTCCCTCTCTCGCACGCGCTGTCTCCCTCTCTCCCTCTCTCGCACGCGCTGTCTCCCTCTCTCGCTCGCGCTGTCTCCCTCTCTCCCTCTCTCGCACGCGCTGTCTCCCTCTCTCCCTCTCTCGCACATGCTGTCTCTCTCCCTCTCCCTCTCTCGCACGCGCTGTCTCTCTCCCTCTCTCGCACGCGCTGTCTCTCTCCCTCTCTCGCACGCGCTGTCTCTCTCCCCCTCTCGCACGCGCTGTCTCTCTCCCTCTCCCTCACTGTCTCTCTCCCTCTCTCGCACGCGCTGTCTCCCTCTCTCCATCTCTCGCACGCGCTGTCTCTCTCCCTCTCTCTCTCCCACGCGCTGTCTCCCTCTCTCCCTATCTCGCACGCGATGTCTCTCCCTCTCTCCCTCTCTCGCACGCGATGTCTCTCCCTCTCTCGCACGCGCTGTCTCTCTCCCTCTCTCGCACGAGCTGTCTCCCTCTCTCCCACTCTCGCACGCGCTGTCTCTCTCTCTCTCCCTCTCTCGCACGCGCTGTCTCTCTCTCTCCCTCTCTCGCACGCGCTGTCTCTCTCTCTCCCTCTCTCGCACGCGCTGTCTCTCTCCCTCTCTCCCTCTCTCTCACACGCTGTCTCTCTCCCTCTCTCGCACGCGCTGTCTCTCTCCCTCTCTCGCACGCGCTCCCTCTCTCCCTCTCTCGCACGCGCTCCCTCTCTCCCTCTCTCGCACGCGCTCCCTATCTCCCTCTCTCCCTCTCTCGCACGCGCTCCCTATCTCCCTCTCTCCCCCTCTCGGACGCGCTGTCTCTCTCCCTCTCTCCCCCTCTCGCACGCGCTGTCTCTCTCCCTCTCTCCCCCTCTCGCACGCGCTGTCTCTCTCCCTCTCTCCCCCTCTCGCACGCGCTGTCTCTCTCCCTCTCGCACGCGTTGTCTCTCCCTCTCTCGCACGCGCTGTCTCTCTCCCTCCCTCTCTCGCACGCGCTGTCTCCCTCTCTCCCTCTCTCGCACGCGCTGTCTCCCTCTCTCCCTCTCTCGCACGCGCTGTCTCTCTCCCTCTCTCTCTCTCGCACGCGCTGTCTCTCTCCCTCTCCCTCTCTCGCACGCGCTGTCTCTCTCCCTCTCCCTCTCTCGCACGCGCTGTCTCTCTCCCTCTCTCGCACGCGCTGTCTCCCTCTCTCCCTCACTCGTACGCGCTGTCTCCCTCTCTCCCTCACTCGTACGCGCTGTCTCCCTCTCTCCCTCACTCGTACGCGCTGTCTCCCTCTCTCCCTCACTCGTACGCGCTGTCTCCCTCTCCATCACTCGTACGCGCTGTCTCCCTCTCTCCCTCACTCGTACGCGCTGTCACCCTCTCTCCCTCACTCGTACGCGCTGTCACCCTCTCTCCCTCACTCGTACGCGCTGTCACCCTCTCTCCCTCACTCGTACGCGCTGTCTCCCTCTCTCCCTCACTCGTACGCGCTGTCTCCCTCTCTCCCTCACTCGTACGCGCTGTCTCCCTCTCCCTCACTCGTACGCGCTGTCTCTCCCTCTCTCGCACGCGCTGTCTGCCTCTCTCCCTCACTCGCACGCGCTGTCTCTCTCCCTCTTTCCCTCTCTCGCACGCGCTGTCTCTCCCTCTGTCGCACGAGCTGTCTCTCCCTCTCACCCTCTCGCGCACGAGCTGTCTCCCTCTGTCGCATGCGCTGTCTCCCTCTCTCGCACGCGCTCTCTCTCTCCCTCTCTCGCACGAGCTGTCTCCCTCTCTCCCTCTCTCGCACACGCTGTCTCTCTCCCTCTCTCGCACGCGCTGTCTCTCTCCCTCTCTCGCACGCGCTGTCTCTCTCCCTCACTTGCACGCGCTGTCTCTCTCCCTCTCTCGCACGCGCTGTCTCTCTCCCTCTCTCGCACGCGCTGTCTCTCTCCCTCTCTCGCACGCGCTGTCTCTCTCCCTCTCTCCCCCTCTCGCACGCGCTGTCTCTCTCCCTCTCCCTCACTCGCACGCGCTGTCTCTCTCCCTCTCCCTCACTCGCACGCGCTGTCTCTCTCCCTCTCCCTCTCTCGCACGCGCTGTCTCTCTCCCTCTCCCTCTCTCGCACGCGCTGTCTCTCTCCCTCTCTCGCACGCGCTGTCTCTCTCCCTCTCTCGCACGCGCTGTCTCCCTCTCTCCCACGCGCTGTCTCTCTCCCTCTCTCCCCCTCTCGCACGCGCTGTCTCTCTCCCTCTCTCCCCCTCTCGCACGCGCTGTCTCTCTCCCTCTCTCCCCCTCTCGCACGCGCTGTCTCTCTCACTCTCTCCCCCTCTCGCACGCGCTGTCTCTCTCCCTCTCTCCCCCTCTCGCACGCGCTGTCTCTCTCCCTCTCTCCCTCTCTCGCACGCGCTGTCTCTCTCCCTCTCTCGCACGCGCTGTCTCTCTCCCTCTCTCCCTCTCTCGCACGCGCTGTCTCTCTCCCTCTCTCGCACACGCTGTCTCTCTCCCTCTCTCGCACGCGCTGTCTCTCTCCCTCTCTCTCTCTCCCACGCGCTGTCTCCCTCTCTCCCTATCTCGCACGCGATGTCTCTCCCTCTCTCCCTCTCTCGCACGCGATGTCTCTCCCTCTATCGCACGCGCTGTCTCTCTCCCTCTCTCGCACGAGCTGTCTCCCTCTCTCCCACTCTCGCACGCGTTGTCTCTCTCTCTCTCCCTCTCTCGCACGCGCTGTCTCTCTCTCTCTCCCTCTCTCGCACGCGCTGTCTCTCTCCCTCTCTCCCTCACTCGTACGCGCTGTCTCCCTCTCCCTCACTCGTACGCGCTGTCTCTCTCCCTCTCTCCCTCTCTCGCACGCGCTGTCTCCCTCTCTCCCTCACTCGCACGCGCTGTCTCTCTCCCTCTCCCTCTCTCGCACGCGCTGTCTCTCTCCCTCTCTCGCACGCGCTGTCTCTCTCCCTCTCTCGCACGCGCTCTCTCTCCCTCTCTCGCACGCGCTGTCTCTCTCCCTCTCTCGCACGCGCTGTCTCTCTCCCTCTCTCGCACGCGCTGTCTCTCTCCCTCTCTCCCCCTCTCGCACGCGCTGTCTCTCTCCCTCTCTCCCCCTCTCGCACGCGCTGTCTCTCTCCCTCTCTCCCCCTCTCGCACGCGCTGTCTCTCTCCCTCTCCCTCACTCGCACGCGCTGTCTCTCTCCCTCTCCCTCACTCGCACGCGCTGTCTCTCTCCCTCTCTCGCACGCGCTGTCTCTCTCCCTCTCTCCCACGCGCTGTCTCTCTCCCTCTCTCCCACGCGCTGTCTCTCTCCCTCTCTCCCACGCGCTGTCTCTCTCCCTCTCTCCCACGCGCTGTCTCTCTCCCTCTCTCCCACGCGCTGTCTCTCTCCCTCTCTCCCCCTCTCGCACGCGCTGTCTCTCTCCCTCTCTCCCCCTCTCGCAGGCGCTGTCTCTCTCCCTCTCTCCCCCTCTCGCACGCGCTGTCTCTCTCCCTCTCTCCCCCTCTCGCACGCGCTGTCTCTCTCCCTCTCCCTCACTCGCACGCGCTGTCTCTCTCCCTCTCCCTCTCTCGCACGCGCTGTCTCTCTCCCTCTCTCGCACGCGCTGTCTCTCTCCCTCTCTCGCACGCGCTGTCTCTCTCCCTCTCTCGCACGCGCTGTCTCTCTCCCTCTCTCCCCCTCTCGCACGCGCTGTCTCTCTCCCTCTCCCTCACTCGCACGCGCTGTCTCTCTCCCTCTCCCTCACTCGCACGCGCTGTCTCTCTCCCTCTCCCTCTCTCGCACGCGCTGTCTCTCTCCCTCTCTCGCACGCGCTGTCTCTCTCCCTCTCTCGCACGCGCTGTCTCTCTCCCTCTCTCGCACGCGCTGTCTCCCTCTCTCCCACTCTCGCACGCGCTGTCTCTCTCCCTCTCTCCCCCTCTCGCACGCGCTGTCTCTCTCCCTCTCTCCCCCTCTCGCACGCGCTGTCTCTCTCACTCTCTCCCCCTCTCGCACGCGCTGTCTCTCTCCCTCTCTCCCCCTCTCGCACGCGCTGTCTCTCTCCCTCTCTCCCTCTCTCGCACGCGCTGTCTCTCTCCCTCTCTCGCACGCGCTGTCTCTCTCCCTCTCTCGCACGCGCTGTCTCTCTCCCTCTCTCCCTCTCTCGCACGCGCTGTCTCTCTCCCTCTCTCGCACACGCTGTCTCTCTCCCTCTCTCGCACGCGCTGTCTCTCTCCCTCTCTCTCTCTCCCACGCGCTGTCTCCCTCTCTCCCTATCTCGCACGCGATGTCTCTCCCTCTCTCCCTCTCTCGCACGCGATGTCTCTCCCTCTATCGCACGCGCTGTCTCTCTCCCTCTCTCGCACGAGCTGTCTCCCTCTCTCCCACTCTCGCACGCGTTGTCTCTCTCTCTCTCCCTCTCTCGCACGCGCTGTCTCTCTCTCTCTCCCTCTCTCGCACGCGCTGTCTCTCTCCCTCTCTCCCTCACTCGTACGCGCTGTCTCCCTCTCCCTCACTCGTACGCGCTGTCTCTCTCCCTCTCTCCCTCTCTCGCACGCGCTGTCTCCCTCTCTCCCTCACTCGCACGCGCTGTCTCTCTCCCTCTCCCTCTCTCGCACGCGCTGTCTCTCTCCCTCTCTCGCACGCGCTGTCTCTCTCCCTCTCTCGCACGCGCTGTCTCTCTCCCTCTCTCCCCCTCTCGCACGCGCTGTCTCTCTCCCTCTCTCCCCCTCTCGCACGCGCTGTCTCTCTCCCTCTCCCTCACTCGCACGCGCTGTCTCTCTCCCTCTCCCTCACTCGCACGCGCTGTCTCTCTCCCTCTCTCGCACGCGCTGTCTCTCTCCCTCTCTCCCACGCGCTGTCTCTCTCCCTCTCTCCCACGCGCTGTCTCTCTCCCTCTCTCCCACGCGCTGTCTCTCTCCCTCTCTCCCACGCGCTGTCTCTCTCCGTCTCTCCCACGCGCTGTCTCTCTCCCTCTCTCCCACGCGCTGTCTCTCTCCCTCTCTCCCCCTCTCGCACGCGCTGTCTCTCTCCCTCTCTCCCCCTCTCGCACGCGCTGTCTCTCTCCCTCTCCCTCACTCGCACGCGCTGTCTCTCTCCCTCTCCCTCACTTGCACGCGCTGTCTCTCTCCCTCTCTCGCACGCGCTGTCTCTCTCCCTCTCTCGCACGCGCTGTCTCTCTCCCTCTCTCGCACGCGCTGTCTCTCTCCCTCTCTCGCACGCGCTGTCTCTCTCCCTCTCACGCTCTCTCGCACGAGCTGTCTCCCTCTGTCGCATGCGCTCTCTCTCTCCCTCTCTCGCACGAGCTGTCTCCCTCTCTCGCACGCGCTGTCTCTCTCCCTCTCTCCCTCTCTCGCACGCGCTGTCTCTCTCCCTCTCTCCCTCTCTCGCACGCGCTGTCTCTCTCCCTCTCTCCCTCTCTCGCACGCGCTGTCTCTCTCCCTCTCTCGCACGCGCTGTCTCTCTCCCTCTCTCGCACGCGCTGTCTCTCTCCCTCTCTCGCACGCGCTGTCTCTCTCCCTCTCTCCCCCTCTCGCACGCGCTGTCTCTCTCCCTCTCTCCCCCTCTCGCACGCGCTGTCTCTCTCCCTCTCCCTCACTCGCACGCGCTGTCTCTCTCCCTCTCTCGCACGCGCTGTCTCTCTCCCTCTCTCGCACGCGCTGTCTCTCTCCCTCTCTCGCACGCGCTGTCTCTCTCCCTCTCTCGCACGCGCTGTCTCTCTCCCTCTCTCGCACGCGCTGTCTCTCTCCCTCTCTCTCTCTCCCACGCGCTGTCTCCCTCTCTCCCTATCTCGCACGCGATGTCTCTCCCTCTCTCCCTCTCTCGCACGCGATGTCTCTCCCTCTATCGCACGCGCTGTCTCTCTCCCTCTCTCGCACGAGCTGTCTCCCTCTCTCCCACTCTCGCACGCGTTGTCTCTCTCTCTCTCCCTCTCTCGCACGCGCTGTCTCTCTCTCTCTCCCTCTCTCGCACGCGCTGTCTCTCTCCCTCTCTCCCTCACTCGTACGCGCTGTCTCCCTCTCCCTCACTCGTACGCGCTGTCTCTCTCCCTCTCTCCCCCTCTCGCACGCGCTGTCTCTCTCCCTCTCTCCCCCTCTCGCACGCGCTGTCTCTCTCCCTCTCCCTCACTCGCACGCGCTGTCTCTCTCCCTCTCCCTCACTTGCACGCGCTGTCTCTCTCCCTCTCTCGCACGCGCTGTCTCTCTCCCTCTCTCGCACGCGCTGTCTCTCTCCCTCTCACGCTCTCTCGCACGAGCTGTCTCCCTCTGTCGCATGCGCTCTCTCTCTCCCTCTCTCGCACGAGCTGTCTCCCTCTCTCGCACGCGCTGTCTCTCTCCCTCTCTCCCTCTCTCGCACGCGCTGTCTCTCTCCCTCTCTCCCTCTCTCGCACGCGCTGTCTCTCTCCCTCTCTCGCACGCGCTGTCTCTCTCCCTCTCTCGCACGCGCTGTCTCTCTCCCTCTCTCGCACGCGCTGTCTCTCTCCCTCTCTCGCACGCGCTGTCTCTCTCCCTCTCTCGCACGCGCTGTCTCTCTCCCTCTCTCGCACGCGCTGTCTCTCTCCCTCTCTCCCCCTCTCGCACGCGCTGTCTCTCTCCCTCTCTCCCCCTCTCGCACGCGCTGTCTCTCTCCCTCTCCCTCACTCGCACGCGCTGTCTCTCTCCCTCTCCCTCACTCGCACGCGCTGTCTCTCTCCCTCTCCCTCACTTGCACGCGCTGTCTCTCTCCTCTCTCGCACGCGCTGTCTCTCTCCCTCTCTCGCACGCGCTGTCTCTCTCCCTCTCTCGCACGCGCTGTCTCTCTCCCTCTCTCGCCACGCGCTGTCTCTCTCCCTCTCTCTCTCTCCCACGCGCTGTCTCCCTCTCTCCCTATCTCGCACGCGATGTCTCTCCCTCTCTCCCTCTCTCGCACGCGATGTCTCTCCCTCTATCGCACGCGCTGTCTCTCTCCCTCTCTCGCACGAGCTGTCTCCCTCTCTCCCACTCTCGCACGCGTTGTCTCTCTCTCTCTCCTCTCTCGCACGCGCTGTCTCTCTCTCTCTCCCTCTCTCGCACGCGCTGTCTCTCTCCCTCTCTCCCTCACTCGTACCGCGCTGTCTCCCTCTCCCTCACTCGTACGCGCTGTCTCTCTCCCTCTCTCCCTCTCTCGCACGCGCTGTCTCCCTCTCTCCCTCACTCGCACGCGCTGTCTCTCTCCCTCTCCCTCTCTCGCACGCGCTGTCTCTCTCCCTCTCTCGCACGCGCTGTCTCTCTCCCTCTCTCGCACGCGCTGTCTCTCTCCCTCTCTCGCACGCGCTGTCTCTCTCCCTCTCTCCCCCTCTCGCACGCGCTGTCTCTCTCCCCTCTCTCCCCCTCTCGCACGCGCTGTCTCTCTCCCTCTCCCTCACTCGCACGCGCTGTCTCTCTCCCTCTCCCTCACTCGCACGCGCTGTCCTCTCTCCCTCTCTCGCACGCGCTGTCTCTCTCCCTCTCTCCCTCGCGCTGTCTCTCTCCCTCTCTCCCACGCGCTGTCTCTCTCCCTCTCTCCCACGCGCTGTCTCTCTCCCTCTCTCGCACGCGCTGTCTCTCTCCCTCTCTCCCACGCGCTGTCTCTCTCCCTCTCCCTCTCTCGCACGCGCTGTCTCCCTCTCTCCCTCTCTCGCACGCGCTGTCTCTCTCCCTCTCTCGCACGCGCTGTCTCCCTCTCTCCCACTCTCGCACGCGCTGTCTCCTCTCTCTCCCACTCTCGCACGCGCTGTCTCCCCTCTCTCCCACTCTCGCACGCGCTGTCTCTCTCCCTCTCTCCCCTCTCGCACGCGCTGTCTCTCTCCCTCTCTCCCCCTCTCGCACGCGCTGTCTCTCTCCCTCTCTCCCCTCTCGCACGCGCTGTCTCTCTCCCTCTCTCCCCTCTCGCACGCGCTGTCTCTCTCCCTCTCTCCCCACTCTCGCACGCGCTGTCTCTCTCCCTCTCTCCCCCTCTCGCACGCGCTGTCTCTCTCCCTCTCTCCCCCTCTCGCACGCGCTGTCTCTCTCCCTCTCTCCCCCTCTCGCACGCGCTGTCTCTCTCCCTCTCTCCCCCTCTCGCACTCGCTGTCTCTCTCCCTCTCTCTCCCCTCTCGCACGCGCTGTCTCTCTCCCTCTCTCCCCCTCTCGCACGCGCTGTCTCTCTCCCTCTCTCCCCCTCTCGCACAGCGCTGTCTCTCTCCCTCTCTCCCCCTCTCGCACGCGCTGTCTCTCTCCCTCTCTCCCCCTCTCGCACGCGCTGTCTCTCTCCCTCTCTCCCCCTCTCGCACGCGCTGTCTCTCTCCCTCTCTCCCCCTCTCGCACGCGCTGTCTCTCTCCCTCTCTCCCCCTCTCGCACGCGCTGTCTCTCTCCCTCTCGTCTCCCCCTCTCGCACGCGCTGTCTCTCTCCCTCTCTCCCCCTCTCGCACGCGCTGTTCTCTCCTCCCTCTCTCCCCCTCTCGCACTGCGCTGTCTCTCCCTCCTCCCCTCTCGCACGCGCTGTCTCTCTCCCTCTCTCCCTCTCGCACGCGCTGTCTCTCTCCCTCTCTCCCCCTCTCCGCACGCGCTGTCTCTCTCCCTCTCGCACGCGCCTGTCTCTCTCCCTCTCGCACGCGCTGTCTCTCTCCCTCTCGCACGCGCTGTCTCCTCTCCCTCTCGCACGCGCTGTCTCTCTCCCTCTCTCACGCGCTGTCTCTCTCCCTCTCGCACTGCGCTGTCTCTCTCCCTCTCTCACGCGCTGTCTCTCCACCCTCTCTGCCCTCACTCGCACGCGCTGTCTCTCCCCCTCTCTCCTCAACTCGCACGCGCGTGTCTCTCTCCCTCTCTCGCTACGCGCTCTCGCACGCGCTGTCTCTCCCTCTCTCCCTCTCTCGCACGCGCTGTCTCTCTCCCTCTCACCCTCTCTCGCACGAGCTGTCTCCCTCTCTCCCTCTCTCGCACGAGCTGTCTCCCTCTCTCCCTCTCTCGCACGAGCTGTCTCCCTCTCTCCCTCTCTCGCACGAGCTGTCTCCCTCTCTCCCTCTCTCGCACGCGCTGTCTCTCTCTCTCCCTCTCTCGCACTCGCTGTCTCTCTCCCTCTCCCTCTCTCTCATGCGCTGTCTCCCTCTCTCCTCTCTCGCACGCGCTGTCTCCCTCTCTCCCTCTCTCGCACGCGCTGTCTCCCTCTCTCCCTCTCTCGCACGCGCTGTCTCTCTCCCTCTCCCTCTCTCGCATGCGCTGTCTCCCTCTCTCCCTCTCTCGCACGCGCTGTCTCTCTCCCTCTCTCGCACCGCGCTCTCTCTCCCTCTCCCTCACTCGCACGCGCTGTCTCTCTCCCTCTCTCCCTCTCTCGCACGCGCTGTCTCTCTCCCTCTCTCGCACGCGATGTCTCTCCCTCTCTCGCACGCGCTCTCTCTCCCTCTCCCTCTCTCGCACGCGCTCTCTCTCCCTCTCCCTCTCTCGCACGCACTGTCTCTCTCCCTCTCCCTCTCTCGCACGCGCTGTCTCCCTCTCTCCCACGCGCTGTCTCCCTCTCTCCCACACGCTGTCTCTCTCCCTCTCCCTCTCTCGCACGCGCTGTCTCCCTCTCTCCCACTTTCGCACGCGCTGTCTCTCTCCCTCTCTCCCACTCTCGCACGCGCTGTCTCTCTCCCTCTCCCTCTCTCGCACGCGCTGTCTCTCTCCCTCTCTCCCTCTCTCGCACCCGCTGTCTCCTCTCTCCCTCTCTCGCACGCGCTGTCTCCCTCTCTCCCTCTCTCGCACGCGCTGTCTCCCTCTCTCGCTCGCGCTGTCTCCCTCTCTCCCTCTCTCGCACGCGCTGTCTCCCTCTCTCCCTCTCTCGCACATGCTGTCTCTCTCTCCTCTCCCTCTCTCGCACGCGCTGTCTCTCTCCCTCTCTCGCACGCGCTGTCTCTCTCCCTCTCTCGCACGCGCTGTCTCTCTCCCTCTCTCGCACGCGCTGTCTCTCTCCCCCTCTCGCACGCGCTGTCTCTCTCCTCTCCCTCACTGTCTCTCTCCCTCTCTCGCACGCGCTGTCTCCCTCTCTCCATCTCTCGCACGCGCTGTCTCTCTCCCTCTCTCTCTCCCACGCGCTGTCTCCCTCTCTCCCTATCTCGCACGCGATGTCTCTCCCTCTCTCCCTCTCTCGCACATGCTGTCTCTCTCCCTCTCCCTCTCTCGCACGCGCTGTCTCTCTCCCTCTCCCTCTCTCGCATGCGCTGTCTCCCTCTCTCCCTCTCTCGCACGCGCTGTCTCTCTCCCTCTCTCGCACGCGCTCTCTCTCCCTCTCCCTCACTCGCACGCGCTGTCTCTCTCCCTCTCTCCCTCTCTCGCACGCGCTGTCTCTCTCCCTCTCTCGCACGCGATGTCTCTCCCTCTCTCGCACGCGCTCTCTCTCCCTCTCCCTCTCTCGCACGCGCTCTCTCTCCCTCTCCCTCTCTCGCACGCGCTGTCTCTCTCCCTCTCTCGCACGCGCTGTCTCTCTCCCTCTCTCCCTCTCTCGCACGCGCTCCCTCTATCCCTCTCTCACACGCGCTCCCTATCTCCCTCTCTCCCTCTCTCGCACGCGCTCCCTATCTCCCTCTCTCCCCCTCTCGGACGCGCTGTCTCTCTCCCTCTCTCGCACGCGCTGTCTCTCTCCCTCTCTCCCCCTCTCGCACGCGCTGTCTCTCTCCCTCTCTCCCCCTCTCGCACGCGCTGTCTCTCTCCCTCTCTCCCCCTCTCGCACGCGCTGTCTCTCTCCCTCTCTCCCCCTCTCGCACGCGCTGTCTCTCTCCCTCTCTCCCCCTCTCGCACGCGCTGTCTCTCTCCCTCTCTCCCCCTCTCGCACGCGTTGTCTCTCCCTCTCTCGCACGCGCTGTCTCTCTCCCTCCCTCTCTCGCACGCGCTGTCTCCCTCTCTCCCTCTCTCGCACGCGCTGTCTCCCTCTCTCCCTCTCTCGCACGCGCTGTCTCTCTCCCTCTCTCTCTCTCGCACGCGCTGTCTCTCTCCCTCTCCCTCTCTCGCACGCGCTGTCTCTCTCCCTCTCCCTCTCTCGCACGCGCTGTCTCTCTCCCTCACTCGTACGCGCTGTCACCCTCTCTCCCTCACTCGTACGCGCTGTCACCCTCTCTCCCTCACTCGTACGCGCTGTCTCCCTCTCTCCCTCACTCGTACGCGCTGTCTCCCTCTCTCCCTCACTCGTACGCGCTGTCTCCCTCTCCCTCACTCGTACGCGCTGTCTCTCCCTCACTCGCACGCGCTGTCTCTCTCCCTCTTTCCCTCTCTCGCACGCGCTGTCTCTCCCTCTGTCGCACGAGCTGTCTCTCCCTCTCACCCTCTCGCGCACGAGCTGTCTCCCTCTGTCGCATGCGCTGTCTCCCTCTCTCGCACGCGCTCTCTCTCTCCCTCTCTCGCACGAGCTGTCTCCCTCTCTCCCTCACTCGCACGCGCTGTCTCTCTCCCTCACTTGCACGCGCTGTCTCTCTCCCTCTCTCGCACGCGCTGTCTCTCTCCCTCTCTCGCACGCGCTGTCTCTCTCCCTCTCTCGCACGCGCTGTCTCTCTCCCTCTCTCCCCCTCTCGCACGCGCTGTCTCTCTCCCTCTCTCCCCCTCTCGCACGCGCTGTCTCTCTCCCTCTCTCCCCCTCTCGCACGCGCTGTCTCTCTCCCTCTCCCTCACTCGCACGCGCTGTCTCTCTCCCTCTCCCTCACTCGCACGCGCTGTCTCTCTCCCTCTCCCTCACTCGCACGCGCTGTCTCTCTCCCTCTCCCTCACTCGCACGCGCTGTCTCTCTCCCTCTCCCTCACTCGCACGCGCTGTCTCTCTCCCTCTCCCTCACTCGCACGCGCTGTCTCTCTCCCTCTCCCTCACTCGCACGCGCTGTCTCTCTCCCTCTCCCTCTCTCCCACGCGCTGTCTCTCTCCCTCTCCCTCTCTCCCACGCGCTGTCTCTCTCCCTCTCCCTCTCTCCCACGCGCTGTCTCTCTCCCTCTCCCTCTCTCCCACGCGCTGTCTCTCTCCCTCTCCCTCTCTCCCACGCGCTGTCTCTCTCCCTCTCCCTCTCTCCCACGCGCTGTCTCTCTCCCTCTCTCCCACGCGCTGTCTCTCTCCCTCTCTCCCACGCGCTGTCTCTCTCCCTCTCTCCCACGCGCTGTCTCTCTCCCTCTCTCCCACGCGCTGTCTCTCTCCCTCTCTCGCACGCGCTGTCTCTCTCCCTCTCTCGCACGCGCTGTCTCCCTCTCTCCCACTCTCGCACGCGCTGTCTCTCTCCCTCTCTCCCCCTCTCGCACGCGCTGTCTCTCTCCCTCTCTCCCCCTCTCGCACGCGCTGTCTCTCTCCCTCTCTCCCCCTCTCGCACGCGCTGTCTCTCTCCCTCTCTCCCCTCTCGCACGCGCTGTCTCTCTCCCTCTCTCGCACGCGCTGTCTCTCTCCCTCTCTCGCACGCGCTGTCTCTCTCCCTCTCTCCCTCTCTCGCACACGCTGTCTCTCTCCCTCTCTCGCACGCGCTGTCTCCCTCTCTCCCACTCTCGCACGCGCTGTCTCCCTCTCTCCCACTCTCGCACGCGCTGTCTCTCTCCCTCTCTCCCTCTCTCGCACACGCTGTCTCTCTCCCTCTCTCGCACGCGCTGTCTCCCCCTCTCGCACGCGCTGTCTCTCTCCCTCTCTCCCCCTCTCGCACGCGCTGTCTCTCTCCCTCTCTCCCCCTCTCGCACGCGCTGTCTCTCTCCCTCTCTCCCCCTCTCGCACGCGCTGTCTCTCTCCCTCTCTCCCCCTCTCGCACGCGCTGTCTCTCTCCCTCTCTCCCCCTCTCGCCACGCGCTGTCTCTCTCCCTCTCTCCCCCTCTCGCACGCGCTGTCTCTCTCCCTCTCTCCCCCTCTCGCACGCGCTGTCTCTCTCCCCCTCTCCCCCTCTCGCACGCGCTGTCTCTCTCCCTCACTCGTACGCGCTGTCACCCTCTCTCCCTCACTCGTACGCGCTGTCACCCTCTCTCCCTCACTCGTACGCGCTGTCTCCCTCTCTCCCTCACTCGTACGCGCTGTCTCCCTCTCTCCCTCACTCGTACGCGCTGTCTCCCTCTCCCTCACTCGTACGCGCTGTCTCTCCCTCACTCGCACGCGCTGTCTCTCTCCCTCTTTCCCTCTCTCGCACGCGCTGTCTCTCCCTCTGTCGCACGAGCTGTCTCTCCCTCTCACCCTCTCGCGCACGAGCTGTCTCCCTCTGTCGCATGCGCTGTCTCCCTCTCTCGCACGCGCTCTCTCTCTCCCTCTCTCGCACGAGCTGTCTCCCTCTCTCCCTCACTCGCACGCGCTGTCTCTCTCCCTCACTTGCACGCGCTGTCTCTCTCCCTCTCTCGCACGCGCTGTCTCTCTCCCTCTCTCGCACGCGCTGTCTCTCTCCCTCTCTCGCACGCGCTGTCTCTCTCCCTCTCTCCCCCTCTCGCACGCGCTGTCTCTCTCCCTCTCTCCCCCTCTCGCACGCGCTGTCTCTCTCCCTCTCCCTCACTCGCACGCGCTGTCTCTCTCCCTCTCCCTCACTCGCACGCGCTGTCTCTCTCCCTCTCCCTCACTCGCACGCGCTGTCTCTCTCCCTCTCCCTCACTCGCACGCGCTGTCTCCCTCTCTCCCTCACTCGTACGCGCTGTCTCCCTCTCTCCCTCACTCGTACGCGCTGTCTCCCTCTCCCTCACTCGTACGCGCTGTCTCTCCCTCACTCGCACGCGCTGTCTCTCTCCCTCTTTCCCTCTCTCGCACGCGCTGTCTCTCCCTCTGTCGCACGAGCTGTCTCTCCCTCTCACCCTCTCGCGCACGAGCTGTCTCCCTCTGTCGCATGCGCTGTCTCCCTCTCTCGCACGCGCTCTCTCTCTCCCTCTCTCGCACGAGCTGTCTCCCTCTCTCCCTCACTCGCACGCGCTGTCTCTCTCCCTCACTTGCACGCGCTGTCTCTCTCCCTCTCTCGCACAGCGCTGTCTCTCTCCCTCTCTCGCACGCGCTGTCTCTCTCCCTCTCTCGCACGCGCTGTCTCTCTCCCTCTCTCCCCCTCTCGCACGCGCTGTCTCTCTCCCTCTCTCCCCCTCTCGCACGCGCTGTCTCTCTCCCTCTCCCTCACTCGCACGCGCTGTCTCTCTCCCTCTCCCTCACTCGCACGCGCTGTCTCTCTCCCTCTCCCTCACTCGTACGCGCTGTCTCCCTCTCTCCCTCACTCGTACGCGCTGTCTCCCTCTCTCCCTCACTCGTACGCGCTGTCTCCCTCTCCCTCACTCGTACGCGCTGTCTCTCCCTCACTCGCACGCGCTGTCTCTCTCCCTCTTTCCCTCTCTCGCACGCGCTGTCTCTCCCTCTGTCGCACGAGCTGTCTCTCCCTCTCACCCTCTCGCGCACGAGCTGTCTCCCTCTGTCGCATGCGCTGTCTCCCTCTCTCGCACGCGCTCTCTCTCTCCCTCTCTCGCACGAGCTGTCTCCCTCTCTCCCTCACTCGCACGCGCTGTCTCTCTCCCTCACTTGCACGCGCTGTCTCTCTCCCTCTCTCGCACGCGCTGTCTCTCTCCCTCTCTCGCACGCGCTGTCTCTCTCCCTCTCTCCCCCTCTCGCACGCGCTGTCTCTCTCCCTCTCTCCCCCTCTCGCACGCGCTGTCTCTCTCCCTCTCTCCCCCTCTCGCACGCGCTGTCTCTCTCCCTCTCCCTCACTCGCACGCGCTGTCTCTCTCCCTCTCCCTCACTCGCACGCGCTGTCTCTCTCCCTCTCCCTCACTCGCACGCGCTGTCTCTCTCCCTCTCCCTCACTCGCACGCGCTGTCTCTCTCCCTCTCCCTCACTCGCACGCGCTGTCTCTCTCCCTCTCCCTCACTCGCACGCGCTGTCTCTCTCCCTCTCCCTCACTCGCCACGCGCTGTCTCTCTCCCTCTCCCTCACTCGCACGCGCTGTCTCTCTCCCTCTCCCTCACTCGCACGCGCTGTCTCTCTCCCTCTCCCTCTCTCCCACGCGCTGTCTCTTTCCCTCTCCCTCTCTCCCACGCGCTGTCTCTCTCCCTCTCCCTCTCTCCCACGCGCTGTCTCTCTCCCTCTCCCTCTCTCCCACGCGCTGTCTCTCTCCCTCTCCCTCTCTCCCACGCGCTGTCTCTCTCCCTCTCCCTCTCTCCCACGCGCTGTCTCTCTCCCTCTCCCTCTCTCCCACGCGCTGTCTCTCTCCCTCTCTCCCACGCGCTGTCTCTCTCCCTCTCTCCCACGCGCTGTCCTCTCTCCCCTCTCTCCCACGCGCTGTCTCTCTCCCTCTCTCCCACGCGCTGTCTCTCTCCCTCTCTCGCACGCGCTGTCTCTCTCCCTCTCTCGCACGCGCTGTCTCCCTCTCTCCCACTCTCGCACGCGCTGTCTCTCTCCCTCTCTCCCCCTCTCGCACGCGCTGTCTCTCTCCCTCTCTCCCCCTCTCGCACGCGCTGTCTCTCTCCCTCTCTCCCCCTCTCGCACGCGCTGTCTCTCTCCCTCTCTCCCCCTCTCGCACGCGCTGTCTCTCTCCCTCTCTCGCACGCGCTGTCTCTCTCCCTCTCTCGCACGCGCTGTCTCTCTCCCTCTCTCCCTCTCTCGCACACGCTGTCTCTCTCCCTCTCTCGCACGCGCTGTCTCCCTCTCTCCCACTCTCGCACGCGCTGTCTCCCTCTCTCCCACTCTCGCACGCGCTGTCTCTCTCCCTCTCTCCCTCTCTCGCACACGCTGTCTCTCTCCCTCTCTCGCACGCGCTGTCTCCCCCTCTCGCACGCGCTGTCTCTCTCCCTCTCTCCCCCTCTCGCACGCGCTGTCTCTCTCCCTCTCTCCCCCTCTCGCACGCGCTGTCTCTCTCCCTCTCTCCCCCTCTCGCACGCGCTGTCTCTCTCCCTCTCTCCCCCTCTCGCACGCGCTGTCTCTCTCCCTCTCTCCCCCTCTCGCACGCGCTGTCTCTCTCCCTCTCTCCCCCTCTCGCACGCGCTGTCTCTCTCCCTCTCTCCCCCTCTCGCACGCGCTGTCTCTCTCCCTCTCTCCCCCTCTCGCACGCGCTGTCTCTCTCCCCCTCTCCCCCTCTCGCACGCGCTGTCTCTCTCCCCCTCTCGCACGCGCTGTCTCTCTCCCTCTCTCCCCCTCTCGCACGCGCTGTCTCTCTCCCTCTCTCCCCCTCTCGCACGCGCTGTCTCTCTCCCTCTCTCCCCCTCTCGCACGCGCTGTCTCTCCCCCTCTCTCCCTCACTCGCACGCGCTGTCTCTCCCCCTCTCTCCCTCACTCGCACGCGCTGTCTCTCTCCCTCTCTCGCACGCGCTGTCTCTCCCTCTCTTGCACGCGCTGTCTCTCCCTCTCTCGCACGCGCTGTCTCTCTCCCTCTCACCCTCTCTCGCACGAGCTGTCTCCCTCTCTCCCTCTCTCGCACGAGCTATCTCCCTCTCTCCCTCTCTCGCACGAGCTGTCTCCCTCTCTCGCACTCGCTGTCTCTCTCCCTCTCCCTCTCTCACATGCGCTGTCTCCCTCTCTCCCTCTCTCGCACGCGCTGTCTCCCTCTCTCGCACGCGCTGTCTCTCTCCCTCTCCCTCTCTCGCATGCGCTGTCTCCCTCTCTCCCTCTCTCGCACGCGCTGTCTCTCTCCCTCTCTCGCACGCGCTCTCTCTCCCTCTCCCTCACTCGCACGCGCTGTCTCTCTCCCTCTCTCCCTCTCTCGCACGCGCTTTCTCTCTCCCTCTCTCGCACGCGCTGTCTCTCTCCCTCTCTCCCTCTCTCGCACGCGCTGTCTCTCTCCCTCTCTCGCACGCGCTCTCTCTCCCTCTCCCTCACATGCACGCGCTGTCTCTCTCCCTCTCTCCCTCTCTCGCACACGCTGTCTCTCTCCCTCTCTCACACGCGCTGTCTCTCTCCCTCTCTCCCTCTCTCGCACGCGATGTCTCTCCCTCTCTCCCACTCTCGCACGCGCTGTCTCTCTCCCTCTCTCCCACTCTCGCACGCGCTGTCTCTCTCCCTCTCTCCCACTCTCGCACGCGCTGTCTCTCTCCCTCTCCCTCTCTCGCACGCGCTGTCTCTCTCCCTCTCTCGCACGCGCTGTCTCCCTCTCTCCCTCTCTCGCACGCGCTGTCTCCCTCTCTCCCTCTCTCGCACGCGCTGTCTCCCTCTCTCGCTCGCGCTGTCTCCCTCTCTCCCTCTCTCGCACGCGCTGTCTCCCTCTCTCCCTCTCTCGCACATGCTGTCTCTCTCCCTCTCCCTCTCTCGCACGCGCTGTCTCTCTCCCTCTCTCGCACGCGCTGTCTCTCTCCCCCTCTCGCACGCGCTGTCTCTCTCCCTCTCCCTCACTGTCTCTCTCCCTCTCTCGCACGCGCTGTCTCCCTCTCTCCCTCTCTCGCACGCGCTGTCTCTCTCCCACTCTCGCACGCGCTGTCTCTCTACCTCTCTCGCACGCGCTGTCTCTCCCTCTCCCGCACGCGCTGTCTCCCTCTCTCCCACTCTCGCACGCGCTGTCTCTCTCCCTCTCTCCCCCTCTCGCACGCGCTGTCTCTCTCCCTCTCTCCCCCTCTCGCACGCGCTGTCTCTCTCCCCCTCTCGCACGCGCTGTCTCTCTCCCCCTCTCGCACGCGCTGTCTCTCTCCCTCTCTCCCCCTCTCGCACGCGCTGTCTCTCTCACTCTCTCCCCCTCTCGCACGCGCTGTCTCTCTCCCTCTCTCCCCCTCTCGCACGCGCTGTCTCTCTCCCTCTCTCCCTCTCTCGCACGCGCTGTCTCTCTCCCCCTCTCGCACGCGCTGTCTCTCTCCCTCTCCCTCACTGTCTCTCTCCCTCTCTCGCACGCGCTGTCTCCCTCTCTCCCTCTCTCCCTCTCTCGCACGCGCTGTCTCTCTCCCTCTCTCTCTCTCCCACGCGCTGTCTCCCTCTCTCCCTATCTCGCACGCGATGTCTCTCCCTCTCTCCCTCTCTCGCACGCGATGTCTCTCCCTCTATCGCACGCGCTGTCTCTCTCCCTCTCTCGCACGAGCTGTCTCCCTCTCTCCCACTCTCGCACGCGTTGTCTCTCTCTCTCTCCCTCTCTCGCACGCGCTGTCTCTCTCTCTCTCCCTCTCTCGCACGCGCTGTCTCTCTCCCTCTCTCCCTCACTCGTACGCGCTGTCTCCCTCTCCCTCACTCGTACGCGCTGTCTCTCTCCCTCTCTCCCTCTCTCGCACGCGCTGTCTCCCTCTCTCCCTCACTCGCACGCGCTGTCTCTCTCCCTCTCCCTCTCTCGCACGCGCTGTCTCTCTCCCTCTCCCTCTCTCGCACGCGCTGTCTCTCTCCCTCTCCCTCTCTCGCACGCGCTGTCTCTCTCCCTCTCCCTCACTCGCACGCGCTGTCTCTCTCCCTCTCCCTCACTCGCACGCGCTGTCTCTCTCCCTCTCCCTCACTCGCACGCGCTGTCTCTCTCCCTCTCCCTCACTCGTACGCGCTGTCTCTCCCTCTCTCGCACGCGCTCTCTCTCTCCCTCTCTCGCACGAGCTGTCTCCCTCTCTCCCTCACTCGCACGCGCTGTCTCTCTCCCTCACTTGCACGCGCTGTCTCTCTCCCTCTCTCGCACGCGCTGTCTCTCTCCCTCTCTCGCACGCGCTGTCTCTCTCCCTCTCTCGCACGCGCTGTCTCTCTCCCTCTCTCGCACGCGCTGTCTCTCTCCCTCTCTCCCCCTCTCGCACGCGCTGTCTCTCTCCCTCTCTCCCCCTCTCGCACGCGCTGTCTCTCTCCCTCTCTCCCCCTCTCGCACGCGCTGTCTCTCTCCCTCTCCCTCACTCGCACGCGCTGTCTCTCTCCCTCTCCCTCACTCGCACGCGCTGTCTCTCTCCCTCTCCCTCACTCGCACGCGCTGTCTCTCTCCCTCTCCCTCACTCGCACGCGCTGTCTCTCTCGCTCTCCCTCACTCGCACGCGCTGTCTCTCTCCCTCTCCCTCACTCGCACGCGCTGTCTCTCTCCCTCTCCCTCACTCGCACGCGCTGTCTCTCTCCCTCTCCCTCACTCGCACGCGCTGTCTCTCTCCCTCTCCCTCTCTCCCACGCGCTGTCTCTCTCCCTCTCCCTCTCTCCCACGCGCTGTCTCTCTCCCTCTCCCTCTCTCCCACGCGCTGTCTCTCTCCCTCTCCCTCTCTCCCACGCGCTGTCTCTCTCCCTCTCCCTCTCTCCCACGCGCTGTCTCTCTCCCTCTCCCTCTCTCCCACGCGCTGTCTCTCTCCCTCTCCCTCTCTCCCACGCGCTGTCTCTCTCCCTCTCTCCCACGCGCTGTCTCTCTCCCTCTCTCCCACGCGCTGTCTCTCTCCCTCTCTCCCACGCGCTGTCTCTCTCCCTCTCTCCCACGCGCTGTCTCTCTCCCTCTCTCGCACGCGCTGTCTCTCTCCCTCTCTCGCACGCGCTGTCTCCCTCTCTCCCACTCTCGCACGCGCTGTCTCTCTCCCTCTCTCCCCCTCTCGCACGCGCTGTCTCTCTCCCTCTCTCCCCCTCTCGCACGCGCTGTCTCTCTCCCTCTCTCCCCCTCTCGCACGCGCTGTCTCTCTCCCTCTCTCGCACGCGCTGTCTCTCTCCCTCTCTCGCACGCGCTGTCTCTCTCCCTCTCTCCCTCTCTCGCACACGCTGTCTCTCTCCCTCTCTCGCACGCGCTGTCTCCCTCTCTCCCACTCTCGCACGCGCTGTCTCCCTCTCTCCCACTCTCGCACGCGCTGTCTCTCTCCCTCTCTCCCTCTCTCGCACACGCTGTCTCTCTCCCTCTCTCGCACGCGCTGTCTCCCCCTCTCGCACGCGCTGTCTCTCTCCCTCTCTCCCCCTCTCGCACGCGCTGTCTCTCTCCCTCTCTCCCCCTCTCGCACGCGCTGTCTCTCTCCCTCTCTCCCCCTCTCGCACGCGCTGTCTCTCTCCCTCTCTCCCCCTCTCGCACGCGCTGTCTCTCTCCCTCTCTCCCCCTCTCGCACGCGCTGTCTCTCTCCCTCTCTCCCCCTCTCGCACGCGCTGTCTCTCTCCCTCTCTCCCCCTCTCGCACGCGCTGTCTCTCTCCCCTCTCCCCCTCTCGCACGCGCTGTCTCTCTCCCCCTCTCGCACGCGCTGTCTCTCTCCCTCTCTCCCCCTCTCGCACGCGCTGTCTCTCTCCCTCTCTCCCCCTCTCGCACGCGCTGTCTCTCTCCCTCTCTCCCCCTCTCGCACGCGCTGTCTCTCTCCCTCTCTCCCCCTCTCGCACGCGCTGTCTCTCTCCCTCTCTCCCCCTCTCGCACGCGCTGTCTCTCCCCCTCTCTCCCTCACTCGCACGCGCTGTCTCTCCCCCTCTCTCCCTCACTCGCACGCGCTGTCTCTCTCCCTCTCTCGCACGCGCTGTCTCTCCCTCTCTTGCACGCGCTGTCTCTCCCTCTCTCGCACGCGCTGTCTCTCTCCCTCTCACCCTCTCTCGCACGAGCTGTCTCCCTCTCTCCCTCTCTCGCACGAGCTATCTCCCTCTCTCCCTCTCTCGCACGAGCTGTCTCCCTCTCTCGCACTCGCTGTCTCTCTCCCTCTCCCTCTCTCACATGCGCTGTCTCCCTCTCTCCCTCTCTCGCACGCGCTGTCTCCCTCTCTCGCACGCGCTGTCTCTCTCCCTCTCCCTCTCTCGCATGCGCTGTCTCCCTCTCTCCCTCTCTCGCACGCGCTGTCTCTCTCCCTCTCTCGCACGCGCTCTCTCTCCCTCTCCCTCACTCGCACGCGCTGTCTCTCTCCCTCTCTCCCTCTCTCGCACGCGCTTTCTCTCTCCCTCTCTCGCACGCGCTGTCTCTCTCCCTCTCTCCCTCTCTCGCACGCGCTGTCTCTCTCCCTCTCTCGCACGCGCTCTCTCTCCCTCTCCCTCACATGCACGCGCTGTCTCTCTCCCTCTCTCCCTCTCTCGCACACGCTGTCTCTCTCCCTCTCTCACACGCGCTGTCTCTCTCCCTCTCTCCCTCTCTCGCACGCGATGTCTCTCCCTCTCTCCCACTCTCGCACGCGCTGTCTCTCTCCCTCTCTCCCACTCTCGCACGCGCTGTCTCTCTCCCTCTCTCCCACTCTCGCACGCGCTGTCTCTCTCCCTCTCCCTCTCTCGCACGCGCTGTCTCTCTCCCTCTCTCGCACGCGCTGTCTCCCTCTCTCCCTCTCTCGCACGCGCTGTCTCCCTCTCTCCCTCTCTCGCACGCGCTGTCTCCCTCTCTCGCTCGCGCTGTCTCCCTCTCTCCCTCTCTCGCACGCGCTGTCTCCCTCTCTCCCTCTCTCGCACATGCTGTCTCTCTCCCTCTCCCTCTCTCGCACGCGCTGTCTCTCTCCCTCTCTCGCACGCGCTGTCTCTCTCCCCCTCTCGCACGCGCTGTCTCTCTCCCTCTCCCTCACTGTCTCTCTCCCTCTCTCGCACGCGCTGTCTCCCTCTCTCCCTCTCTCCCTCTCTCGCACGCGCTGTCTCTCTCCCTCTCTCTCTCTCCCACGCGCTGTCTCCCTCTCTCCCTATCTCGCACGCGATGTCTCTCCCTCTCTCCCTCTCTCGCACGCGATGTCTCTCCCTCTATCGCACGCGCTGTCTCTCTCCCTCTCTCGCACGAGCTGTCTCCCTCTCTCCCACTCTCGCACGCGTTGTCTCTCTCTCTCTCCCTCTCTCGCACGCGCTGTCTCTCTCTCTCTCCCTCTCTCGCACGCGCTGTCTCTCTCCCTCTCTCCCTCACTCGTACGCGCTGTCTCCCTCTCCCTCACTCGTACGCGCTGTCTCTCTCCCTCTCTCCCTCTCTCGCACGCGCTGTCTCCCTCTCTCCCTCACTCGCACGCGCTGTCTCTCTCCCTCTCCCTCTCTCGCACGCGCTGTCTCTCTCCCTCTCCCTCTCTCGCACGCGCTGTCTCTCTCCCTCTCCCTCTCTCGCACGCGCTGTCTCTCTCCCTCTCTCGCACGCGCTGTCTCTCTCCCTCTCCCTCTCTCGCACGCGCTGTCTCTCTCCCTCTCTCGCACGCGCTGTCTCTCTCCCTCTCTCCCTCTCTCAGACGCGCTGTCTCTCTCCCTCTCCCTCTCTCGCACGCGCTCTCTCCCTCTCCCTCTCTCGCACGCGCTGTCTCTCTCCCTCTCTCCCTCTCTCGCACGCGCTGTCTCCCTCCCTCTCTCGCACGCGCTGTCTCCCTCCCTCTCTCGCACGCGCTGTCTCCCTCCCTCTCTCGCACGCGCTGTCTCTCTCCCTCTCTCCCTCTCTCGCACGCGCTGTCTCCCTCCCTCTCTCGCACGCGCTGTCTCTCTCCCTCTCTCGCACGCGCTGTCTCTCTCCCTCTCTCGCACGCGCTCTCTCTCCCTCTCCCTCACATGCACGCGCTGTCTCTCTCCCTCTCTCCCTCTCTCGCACACGCTGTCTCTCTCCCTCTCTCACACGCGCTGTCTCTCTCCCTCTCTCCCTCTCTCGCACGCGATGTCTCTCCCTCTCTCCCACTCTCGCACGCGCTGTCTCTCTCCCTCTCTCCCACTCTCGCACGCGCTGTCTCTCTCCCTCTCTCCCACTCTCGCACGCGCTGTCTCTCTCCCTCTCTCCCACTCTCGCACGCGCTGTCTCTCCTCCCTCTCCCTCTCTCGCACGCGCTGTCTCTCTCCCTCTCTCGCACGCGCTGTCTCCCTCTCTCCCTCTCTCGCACGCGCTGTCTCCCTCTCTCCCTCTCTCGCACATGCTGTCTCTCTCCCTCTCCCTCTCTCGCACGCGCTGTCTCTCTCCCTCTCTCGCACGCGCTGTCTCTCTCCCCCTCTCGCACGCGCTGTCTCTCTCCCTCTCCCTCACTGTCTCTCTCCCTCTCTCGCACGCGCTGTCTCTCTCCCTCTCTCTCTCTCCCACGCGCTGTCTCCCTCTCTCCCTATCTCGCACGCGATGTCTCTCCCTCTCTCCCTCTCTCGCACGCGATGTCTCTCCCTCTATCGCACGCGCTGTCTCTCTCCCTCTCTCGCACGAGCTGTCTCCCTCTCTCCCACTCTCGCACACGTTGTCTCTCTCTCTCTCCCTCTCTCGCACGCGCTGTCTCTCTCTCTCTCCCTCTCTCGCACGCGCTGTCTCTCTCCCTCTCTCCCTCACTCGTACGCGCTGTCTCCCTCTCCCTCACTCGTACGCGCTGTCTCTCTCCCTCTCTCCCTCTCTCGCACGCGCTGTCTCCCTCTCTCCCTCACTCGCACGCGCTGTCTCTCTCCCTCTCCCTCTCTCGCACGCGCTGTCTCTCTCCCTCTCCCTCTCTCGCACGCGCTGTCTCTCTCTCTCTCTCGCACGCGCTGTCTCTCTCCCTCTCTCGCACGCGCTGTCTCTCTCCCTCTCCCTCTCTCGCACGCGCTGTCTCTCTCCCTCTCTCGCACGCGCTGTCTCTCTCCCTCTCTCGCACGCGCTGTCTCTCTCCCTCTCTCGCACGCGCTGTCTCTCTCCCTCTCTCCCTCTCTCAGACGCGCTGTCTCTCTCCCTCTCCCTCTCTCGCACGCGCTCTCTCCCTCTCCCTCTCTCGCACGCGCTGTCTCTCTCCCTCTCTCCCTCTCTCGCACGCGCTGTCTCTCTCCCTCTCTCCCTCTCTCGCACGCGCTCCCTCTCTCCCTCTCTCGCACGCGCTGTCTCTCTCCCTCTCTCCCTCTCTCGCACGCGCTGTCTCCCTCCCTCTCTCGCACGCGCTGTCTCTCTCCCTCTCTCGCACGCGCTGTCTCTCTCCCTCTCTCGCACGCGCTGTCTCTCTCCCTCTCTCGCACGCGCTGTCTCTCTCCCTCTCTCGCACGCGCTGTCTCTCTCCCTCTCTCCCTCTCTCGCACGCGCTGTCTCTCTCCCTCTCTCCCTCTCTCGCACGCGCTGTCTCTCTCCCTCTCTCCCTCTCTCGCACGCGCTCCCTCTCTCCCTCTCTCGCACGCGCTCCCTCTCTCCCTCTCTCGCACGCGCTCCCTCTCTCCCTCTCTCGCACGCGCTCCCTCTCTCCCCCTCTCGCACGCGCTCCCTCTCTCCCCCTCTCGCACGCGCTGTCTCTCTCCCTCTCTCCCCCTCTCGCACGCGCTGTCTCTCTCCCTCTCTCCCCCTCTCGCACGCGCTGTCTCTCTCCCTCTCTCCCCCTCTCGCACGCGCTGTCTCTCTCCCTCTCTCCCCCTCTCGCACGCGCTGTCTCTCTCCCTCTCTCCCCCTCTCGCACGCGCTGTCTCTCTCCCTCTCTCCCCTCTCGCACGCGCTGTCTCTCTCCCTCTCTCCCCCTCTCGCACGCGCTGTCTCTCTCCCTCTCTCCCTCTCTCGCACGCGCTGTCTCCCTCCCTCTCTCGCACGCGCTGTCTCTCTCCCTCTCTCGCACGCGCTGTCTCTCTCCCTCTCTCGCACGCGCTGTCTCTCTCCCTCTCTCGCACGCGCTGTCTCTCTCCCTCTCTCCCTCTCTCGCACGCGCTGTCTCTCTCCCTCTCTCCCTCTCTCGCACGCGCTGTCTCTCTCCCTCTCTCCCTCTCTCGCACGCGCTCCTCTCTCCCTCTCTCCCTCTCTCGCACGCGCTCCTCTCTCCCTCTCTCCCTCTCTCGCACGCGCTCCCTCTCTCCCTCTCTCGCACGCGGTCCCTCTCTCCCTCTCTCGCACGCGCTCCCTCTCTCCCCCTCTCGCACGCGCTCCCTCTCTCCCCCCTCTCGCACGCGCTCTCCTCTCTCCCCCTCTCGCACGCGCTGTCTCTCTCCCTCTCTCCCCCTCTCGCACGCGCTGTCTCTCTCCCTCTCTCCCCCTCTCGCACGCGCTGTCTCTCTCCCTCTCTCCCCCTCTCGCACGCGCTGTCTCTCTCCCTCTCTCCCCCTCTCGCACGCGCTGTCTCTCTCCCTCTCTCCCCCTCTCGCACGCGCTGTCTCTCTCCCTCTCTCCCCCTCTCGCACGCGCTGTCTCTCTCCCTCTCTCTCCCTCTCGCACGCGCTGTCTCTCTCCCTCTCTCCCCTCTCGCACGCGCTGTCTCTCTCCTCTCTCCCCCTCTCGCACGCGCTGTCTCTCTCCCTCTCTCCCCCTCTCGCACGGCGCTGTCTCTCTCCCTCTCTCCCC